>NW_020673932.1:0-643 GCF_002925995.2 Terrapene triunguis | reverse complement strand
CCGCCCCCCCCTTTTTTTTTGCTCCGACCCCGTCCCAATATTTTATACTACTAATCTGGTCACCCTAGGTTAGGACTGACTTTTAATTTTGTAATGTTCTTTCACAATGTTAAATCTTTTTAAGACTAAGCTTTGTTACAGAATAGTATCTCATCAGGTGGCGAGTCGGAGAGATTTCTAAAAAGATTAAAATAAAAATGAGGAAATGTGATAACCAACACTACCCGTCAATTTTCTTATGCTGATAGTTCATGTACAGTAGCATAGGAAGCAGCAGCGTTTGTTGTGTTTTGATGTGTTCAGTTAAAATATTTTCCGACCTATGTGCTAACTGCCCCTGTTGGAATTAACTACTAGTAACTATATATCAAATACAAACAGATAAACATATAATATTCATAAAATACAGGCAGCTCCCACATCCTTCACACATACAACCTTTAAAGATTTTTGTAATTATCTCCGACTTCAACATTATCTCTCTGAGGATAGAGTGGGTATATGCAAAAACAAATATTAAAGACAGAAAAATCAGGCACATCTACAGGACAAGCTGCTATCTTTACACAGCTCTAAATTGTATGAAGTGAATCATATCTCACACACACACACACACACACACACACACACACACACACACACA
>NW_020673931.1:384-1124 GCF_002925995.2 Terrapene triunguis | reverse complement strand
CGTCAGCCTCCACCCCGTGTCGTCTGGTGACTCGCTCTCACGGGGCGTGGGAGGAGCCCGGCTCGGGGGCGGCGATGAGCCCGGGTGCCAAGCAGGAGGCGTCAGGCCCACAGGACTCCAGAGAGGGGGATCCTGCAGGGGACGCAGGGGGTGGAGTGGATTGGGGCCCGGACACCAGGGCTAACGCCCCGAGCAAGAAGCCGGTCAGCTGGCCCAGGGCATTGATCACATTGACCCCCCGTCTCCCCTTGTCCTTCATCCCAGACATGTGGAATCCTGGTTTTTTCTCGGAGAAGAGTGGCCACTTGCCTGCTCCCACTCAGATCGCCGCTTCCTGCACCCTGACGGTGAAGGACCTGCTGCTGTCCAGCAACTGTGAGATGGTGAGGGCCTTGCATTCCACCTGCCCATCCCCAGGAACTCTCCATCCATCCACCTGTCCACCCATCTCAACCCACTATCCATCCCCCCATCCATCCACCTGTCCCCCTGTCCATCCATCCATCCATCCACCTGTCCACCCATCCCAACCCACTATCCATCCCCCATCTATCTCCCCATCCCCCCGTCCTTCCATCCATCCATCCATCCATCCGACAATTCATCTGTCCACCCGTCCCCACCCACTATCCATCCCCCCATCCATCCATCCAGTCCCATCCACTCTCCATCCATCCACCTGTCCACCCATCCCAACCCACTATCCATCCCCCCATCCATCCACCTGTCCCCCTGTCCAT
>NW_020673931.1:0-284 GCF_002925995.2 Terrapene triunguis | reverse complement strand
TCCATCCATCCATCCATCCATCCGACAATTCACCTGTCTACCCATCCCCACCCACTATCCATCCACCTGTCCCCCTGCCACCCCGTCCGTCCATCCATCCATTCCCATCCACTCTCCATCCATCCATCTGTCCACCCATCCCCACCCACTATCCATCCCCTCCTCCATCCTCCTGTCCCCCCGTCTGTCCATCCATCCATCTGTCCACCTGTCCCCACCCACTATCCATCCGTCCCCCTGTCCATCCATCCATCCATCCATCCATTCCCATCCACTCTCCATCC
>NW_020673930.1:1904-2807 GCF_002925995.2 Terrapene triunguis | reverse complement strand
TTTGTGATCATATTGGGAATTAGTAGACCAGTGTTGAGGGATACGCTTTAATTTTTGCCTAAAAGTTGAACTTAAAATTGTTAGATCATATCTGGAAAGTTAAGACCCGCAATCCAGAACTTTCCAGGATATTCTAGTGTTTTTATTCTGGGTTGAGATGTACAAGAATGTCATCAAAAGTCTTCCCAAGAGCAGTACTCTCGCTTTTCATGTCCTTTTCAAAACTCATTGTTTTTTCTAACTCGCTATTTGGTTCCCACCTTAAGTGACCTTAATATTTTTCAGCTATTGCTATGATGTCTTGTGGTTACTTTCAGTTAGTATGAAGGGAAGGTTGGTGCATCTTAGTATGAAGGGAAGGTGGTTTGATACCTGGTACATCTCTGGTTTTGAAATATGGCTAACTGTACAGAGCAAGGCTGCTTCAAAGGCTGCAGCTTTGAGGCTCTCAAGCACTCTTCATTTTGTAGTGTGCTTGGACGTAGAGCTCTGTGTGGGCCTAGTGTACAACCCTGCAGTAGGACCGGGGTCCTGCAGGACCTGCTGCCATAATAGCAGGGTGAGTGGGAGCAGGATTTAAAATAGTCCCATGCAGGGCTCTACTTGGAAACTGAAAGTGCTCTAACACCCCACGCTTATTTGCTAACCAGCCAGTGGTTCTGCAGTGGTGATTAGCATGTTCAAGTCTCATGGTCAGGGCCGGCTCCAGGCACCAGTGCAGGAAGCAGGTGTTTGGGGCGGCCAATGGGAAGGGGCGACACGTCCAGGTCTTCAGCGGCAATTCGGCAGCGGGTCCCTCAGTCCCTCTCAGAGGGAAGGACCGGCCGCCGAATTGCCGCCGAAGAATGAAGCGGCGCGGTAGAGCTGCCGCCGAAGTGCCACCAATCACGGCTTTATCTTCTT
>NW_020673930.1:0-1804 GCF_002925995.2 Terrapene triunguis | reverse complement strand
AGGCGGGGGGGGTGGGTGGGGTGCGGGGTCGGCAGCTACTCGATCTTTTTTTTTTTTTTTTTTTTTTCTTTGCTGCTTGGGGTGGCAAAAAAGCTGGAGCTGGCCTTACTCATGGTAACTGCGTGCATCATCCCTGTTGCTTTTTACGTTCATTTAAAAGGAAGAATGGGGGGAGATTCCAATTTGAGTAATTAGCAACTTAAAATTAAAAACATTAATAAATTCTTATAGTAAACCAAAAATAATAAAGTGAAACAAGACTGTGTGGATTCTGCATATTTACCGAGGCAAGGTTGTTACAACATTTTTGCGTTTCAAGCATTAATTAGATGAGTTTTTGCCCTTTGCAACAGATTTGCAGGGCACCACTATTTGGTGTTAGGAGCTAGGGATGTGGGGATTAAAACAAAAAAGCATTTCAAAACTAGGAGGAGGAAAAAGGGGTTGCTTCTGGTTTGAGGAAGCATTTGTTCTACCCTAGAGACTATTCAGGTTGGGGAAGTGGAGAAAAGTATTCTTTTTTCAGTCTTTGGGGCAAACTTTTCTTTGTTCCCTCAGCCATTATCTTTAATGTGTCGTTATTTTTTTGCATAGATTGCTCTTTGGACCTAACCTATGTAGAATAATATACAGGAAACTGAGCTTATTAGGCTATGTACATATCAATAGCTTCTGATGACATGGTAACCATAAGCAAAGTTTTAGTGGTTTGCGTAACTTGAATCTTAAGATGTTTATAGTTTTACGTAACATATTGGTGCTAAACAATAATCCTCTTAAGTTTAAAAATATTGCAGAGTGTAAAGTGTGTATCTAATAACCTGGACAAGCATTAAAAGCTTACAAAAATGACTCTTCTGCCCTTCTTTGTGTTGCAAACACCTATTAGAGAAGCAGTAGAAATATAGAATACCTTGGAGAGGTTTGTGTGTAGCATAGTCATTTTAGACTAATAAGTCACTTTTCTTATTGTGCATATACAAAACGTGACAAGTTAATAGGTGCTCTTTATAAATCCAAAAATTCAGAGAGAGTTCAGCCAATTGGGGTATAGCTGACTTGAGATTATCTGCCTCTTGCAATTCTGTTGGCTAAATTGTTCATTTTGCATGTTCGGTTCACTTCTGATTTAGTGTTTCATTGCTGATATTACAGCTGAGGAATGCAAGGTCACAGAACCAAGATATGTAAGTAACAAGACAGATGTGTACCAGGTACCTATATCTCTCAGGTACACTGAAGCTTAGAAATTTTACCTTCTGTCCATCCCAGCTAAATAAAACCAACTGGCTCTTCCACAAATTTGTGAGATTCTGTGTAAGTGGCGTTATATATTTCGGTGCGGGAGATGGAGACCTGTCAGGTAAATGGCTAGGTTTCTTCTGCCTGCAAGCCTCTTCTTTCTTTTTGTAATCTGAAAATATGGACGAAGCGCTATTATGAAACAGTTTATTGTTATTTCCATAGCCACCTGGAGCAGATTTTACTCATCCTGGATTATCTGTTGTGAGGACAGCAAAACGTTGATCACGTAAAAAATTCACCAAAACATAGCATACTCTTTTGAAACTAATTGCAAAGCATAATACAGAGTATCATTAATGAATAGCTAAACCTCCTCTTTGGACAAAAAGAGCACTAGTGTTACAGTGTGTACTTGTATTTCTGAATTTTGCTAACATCAAAGCATAGAATAATATTTCTGCTAGTGGGTTCCCCTCTTTCTTCCATCTGAAGTGTATAAAATAAATAAGTGTGTGTATGTGTCTTTTATTTATTTATATATATATATATATATATATAT
>NW_020673929.1:347-1043 GCF_002925995.2 Terrapene triunguis | reverse complement strand
CAGACATGTCCCCTCCACGCCACAATCAAGTACTCCGGGATCATCGCACGACATAGCATGGCGGCATACGGCCCCGGTTTCTGCATGCTTTCCCGCAGCATGCGTTCTCTCTGGGTGTCCGGGATCCTCAGGAGGGTGATGTCGCTCATGACGCCCTGCTTTGAATTAGGGAGGGGAATGTTAGTATTGGGACTGCTTTACAGCCACGCGGTGGAGGGAGAGGGGCAGCATACAGGGATCTTTCCCTGGGACAGCCGCGAGGGGGTGGGACAGGGGCAGAGTTGATGCTGTCCTGATTGCTGGCAGCAGAGACTGGCATTGCTTTCAATGTGAAAGGAGGCCAGTGCTACTGCTGGAGTTTTAAGCAGCCACAAGTCTGCGGCTTACCATTATTGCCCGCTCCAGAAGTTCAGGTCTCCAGCCACAGTTCTCTGAACAGTCCAAGACCTCCGCAAGTCCACAGGCACTGAAGGCGACGGCCGAAAATTCGACCTTGTCCTGAGTGCGCATGTGAGAGGTGCAGTGCATGGTCTTGTTCACAGAGAAAGACTAGGTTCTTTGTATACAATTTCATTTATCTGTCTCAGGAATTCACTCCCTTTTCACAATTCACACAGACACATCTGCGACTGTCTCCCAACCCAGCCTCTCAGCACACTCCCAGAGGCTAGCGCAGATTAGGCGGAGGAAGAAGAA
>NW_020673929.1:0-247 GCF_002925995.2 Terrapene triunguis | reverse complement strand
CCGCAAGTCCACAGGCACTGAAGGCGACGGCCGAAAATTCGACCTTGTCCTGAGTGCGCATGTGAGAGGTGCAGTGCATGGTCTTGTTCACAGAGAAAGACTAGGTTCTTTGTATACAATTTCATTTATCTGTCTCAGGAATTCACTCCCTTTTTACAATTCACACAGACACATCTGCGACTGTCTCCCAACCCAGCCTGTCAGCACACTCCCAGAGGCTAGCGCAGATTAGGCGGAGGAAGAAGAA
>NW_020673928.1:826-1112 GCF_002925995.2 Terrapene triunguis | reverse complement strand
GGATTGCATCAAAGATCCCGGCTCCAGCTGCGATTCCTCCCCCCACCAGAAACAACCCTCCCTCCCATACCCCCCCCCCCCCCCCCACCCAGCCCCCGGGATCAGCACCCGCCTCCAGCCCATTTCGAACCCACACTTTACCCAGCTGGGGAGCCTCATCCCAGCCGCATCTCCTGGGAGGGACGGCAAGGGAGGTGCCTTCCCAAAACAACAGAGCTGGGGAGAGAACCCAGGAGTCCGAGTCCTGGGTTCCCAGCAGCGCCCCCTGCCATCTGCTTTGGGGAAA
>NW_020673928.1:0-726 GCF_002925995.2 Terrapene triunguis | reverse complement strand
GAGTCCTGGGTTCCCAGCAGCGCCCCCTGCCATCTGCTTTGGGGAAACTGGGACATGCGTTCGAGAAGCAAGGAACGACCCCTCACGCTGGACTCCCCCATCCTCCCCCGAGGGAGACCCTTCCCCTGCCATCCCAGCCAGGTGCCCGGGGCACTGACCCTGACGGTGCCCGCTCTCAGCACAGCTATCAGGCAGCAGCAAAGCCTGTAGCAGGCAGGACAGGGAGAGGGAAGGCCCCCCCCCCAGCAGGGCCCGGCAAAGCGGGGGGCGGCGGGGGCTGGGCCAGCGCCTGGCGGGAGGTGATAATCCCATGCAGCGAGACTGCACCTGCTCCCGAAATAACCTCATCTGCGTCAGGAGCCCAGGACGTGTCAAGCCGCCGCCACGGGCACCCCGCCCCACCCACATGGCCGCGCCAGCAGGGGCGAGGCGGAGGGGCCTGGGCACAGTGGTAGGGGAAAGTGCCGCCCCCCCAGGAGAGGGGCTCCCTCGGACACCTGCCCGAGCTGGCACCTCCCCCCGAGCTGGGGGGCGGCCCTGGCATGGGGACGGAGGCCCAGGGAATGTGGGGGGCAGCAGGGGAGCGCCCCACACGGGCCAGCCTGGCACCAGCAGCAGGGCACGATGCCCCCTCGATGTCCTCCCAGCAGCCCCTACTCTCCCCCTGGGGACCAGGAGGTGCCCCCTCGAGTTTGTCCCCACGCATCAGCATCCTGCCCCCCCCCC
>NW_020673927.1:390-1358 GCF_002925995.2 Terrapene triunguis | reverse complement strand
GGGTGACCCCTAGTTCTTGTGTTATGAGAAGGAGTAAATAACACTTCCTTATTTACTTTCTCCACACCAGTCATGATTTTATAGACCTCTATCATATCCCCCCTTAGTCGTCTCTTTTCCAAGCTGAAAAGTCCCAGTCTTATTAATCTCTCCTCATACGGAAGCCGTTTCAGACCCCTCATCATTTTTGTTGCCCTTTTCTGAACCTTTTCCAAGTCCAATAGATCTCTTTTGAGATGGGGCGACCACATCTGCCCGCAGTAATCACAACTGCAAGAAGCCTGGGAAACAAGCAGGGAGAACTGGAAGTCCTGGCACAGTCAGGGAACTATGATGCGATTGGAATAACAGAGACTTGGTGGGATAACTCACATGACTGGAGTACTGTCATGGATGGATATAAACTGTTCAGGAAGGACAGGCAGGGCAGAAAAGGTGGGGGAGTTGCATTGTATGTAAGAGAGAAGTATGACTGCTCAGAGCTCCGGTATGAAACTGCAGAAAAGCCTGAGAGTCTCTGGATTAAGTTTAGAAGTGTGAGCAACAAGCGTGATGTCATGGTGGGAGTCTGCTATAGACCACCAGACCAGGGGGATGAGGTGGACGAGGCTTTCTTCCGACAACTAGCAGAAGTTACTAGATCGCAGGCCCTGGTTCTCATGGGAGACTTTAATCACCCTGATATCTGCTGGGAGAGCAATACAGCGGTGCACAGACAATCCAGGAAGTTTTTGGAAAGTGTAGGGGACAATTTCCTGGTGCAAGTGCTGGAGGAACCAACTAGGGGCAGAGCTTTTCTTGACCTGCTGCTCACAAACAGGGAAGAATTAGTAGGGGAAGCAAAAGTGGATGGGAACCTGGGAGGCAGTGACCATGAGATGGTCGAGTTCAGGATCCTGACACAAGGAAGAAAGGAGAGCAGCAGAATACGGACCCTGGACTTCAGAAAAGCAGACTTTGACTCCCTC
>NW_020673927.1:0-290 GCF_002925995.2 Terrapene triunguis | reverse complement strand
GGGCAAAGGGGTCCAGGAGAGCTGGCTGTATTTTAAAGAATCCTTATTGCGGTTGCAGGAACAAACCATCCCGATGTGTAGAAAGAATAGTAAATATGGCAGGCGACCAGCTTGGCTAAACAGTGAAATCCTTGCTGATCTTAAACGCAAAAAAGAAGCTTACAAGAAGTGGAAGATTGGACAAATGACCAGGGAGGAGTATAAAAATATTGCTCAGGCATGCAGGAGTGAAATCAGGAAGGCCAAATCACACTTGGAGTTGCAGCTAGCAAGAGATGTTAAGAGTAACA
>NW_020673926.1:0-5099 GCF_002925995.2 Terrapene triunguis | reverse complement strand
TGTGCAAACACCAATTAATAATAATAATCCCTTGGAAAGCCTGGTGACGTGGTGTAGATTGTCGGAATATGGCCCGTAGCCTTTACGAAATACTGAGGAAAATGTCGATGAAAGCCTCTAGGAAACCTGCCAAATCCTGCAATCATCCCTACCCTGCCAAGCACACAATATTCTGGAGGGGTTTGAAAACATCTTCTAACTACATCATAGGGATCAGACACATTATAGTGGAACGGGTTGTGTAATACAAACATTTGCAAAACGACACTTTCCTGAAAGTAAAATATTTATGTCAATGCAGAGATTTCCCTTTGAGGTCTGAAAATTTACATATAAAATACTCTCTTACCAAAAACTTAGCAACTTCTGCTTTTGGAACTGTAGTTTGTGTTTTCCCGTCCATTGTAAAGTAAGGGTCTTTGAATGCACTACTTGGAATGGAACTCAGAGAGGATAATTGGTTGAGGCACTACTCTGGGTAAAAATCGATCTAGAAGAGTTAATAACACACAATCTTAGCCAAAAGAAAAACTCTTTCCTGTAAGTTGTCTATGCAAACAAAAGTACTAACTTGGCATTGTGCTCACAGAAGATGCGATATGATGTAGTAGTCCTAGGTGCAATACAAGTTGGTAGTCTAATGTCAACTATAAAGTCCAAATGTACCGGAATGGTGCAGTTTTAATAAAAAACATATCCAGACTTGAATTCTATTTTGTGGTTTTCTTAAATAAATTAATTATTTATTTCTGGACATTTCTAGGGCACTGACCATTGGGCCAGATGAGTGATCATCTCCCAACACTTCTGTCAGACAGATATCATCATCATCATCATTTTACCAAAAGAGAAACAAAGCCAATAGTGATTAGTCACCTTGTCCATTGCTGTACAAATAGTCCGGGGCAGAAATGGGAAGCATCTAAGATCTGCTGATTTCCTGTGATGCTTGTGCCTTAGCCACAAGGCCACCCTTCAAAAACCCAATGCGATTTCAAAGTTAAACACTGGTGTGGTGGTTGATCCCCTTGCTGTTGCCCAGGCTGGCTTCCCTCAGGTCATTTCATTCTCCCACTACTCATGCTGTTCTCAGGCAGCTTCCTCACAGCACTTTTCCGGGAGGGTAATTGCAAGCCCTTTATTCAATTGTTACCTCTGCTCCTGATTCACTCAGGGCTTGTCTTCACTACTAAAAATGGCACTTTTTCTTTTTTAACCTCAGTCTACTAACAGGCATGAGCTATCCCAAGGTCAAAACACACTGAAGACAAAGCACATTTATTTTGCCATGAGGTAAACTTGCCAAGGTCAGTATGTGGAGGGGCATGGGGCTGTTTAACTCGGCTTTAGCTCATTTTCTTGCAGATTCATAGATTCTAGGACTGGAAGGGACCTCGAGAGAGAGCCTTGAAAGTGTAGGCAGATTGGTACAGTTGAAAGGCACAAGCAACTGGGCTCCATTTCTGCAGCAGGAGGTGAGGAGTGGGGAAAGAACCTGACAAACTCTCCTCACCCCACACAGTGCATTGTATTTCACCAGCATCCAGAGTCCCCAGCTGAGCCAGTGGTGTAGTGATTTAAAAAAGAAGTGAGTAAACTAATAAACTCATATTCCCCTAATTTACCCTCCTGAGCTGCCCCGCTGTCCAAACATAGTAAGGGACAGTCCCTGCCCAGAAAGCAACACAGAGAACATCGGGAGGGAGAGCAGAGGCACAGAGACTTGCCCAGGGTCTCAGTAGATCAGTGGCAGAACCCAAGTCTCTGGAGTCCCAGGCCTACCCAGTGGAGGCTGGAGCACACTACCTCTCACAGAAACTAAGCAGTTTACATTTGGGGTGTAGCCCAAAGAATCAGTTTACTCCTCTCCCCCAGAATCCTCAGACCAGCCCAGTGCATAGTGATGTGGTGGTAGTGAGCAACCGTGAGTTATTTCTGGGGGTGGAACAAGAATTGTTTCGTAAGTACATGCAAAAGTGCAAGCGCCAGCTCTGGAATCAAAAATGTAAATAAATTAGTTTTGTATGTTAGCCCTCCAATCCCTTCCCATAAGCCGCCTGGGCACCCATTCCTGTGCACTGTCTTGCTATCTACCTATGCTCTGACCCCTAACTGGAAGTGGCCTACCTTCATATTTCCTCTGCTCAGTGTCCTCAGGCCCACAATGATTGCCTGCTTACAAGCAGTTTCACTGATCTCCGGTGTTTGGTACAACAGATCAATGCCCAGTGTAAGCCTGTGTCCCAGCATGGAGCCACCTGGCTGGAAGATGCTTTTTTCCCTCCACAGCATCACTGAAATAACCGGCTTGAGGGGAGGTTCCCATATAATCTTAGCTGCTGCTTCAGTTGTGGGTGGATGAAGCACCATTATGTTTGTCCTGCCACCCCTTCCCCTTATTCCCTCTTCCCGCACTTGCTACCACACTGCTTCACATGGCAGACAAGTGCAGAACCTCCCCCCTGCAAACTGGCGGCTGACAAGGGTTGAATGCAGTAGCATTTTTTCCAAAAGAAAAATGCTTGCACAAAAGTAAATAGCTTTTTGGCTGTAGCTTGGACAAATGTAACTTACTCACAAACTTTAAGCCCAGAAGGGACCATCACAATCATCTAGTCTGACTTCCCACATACCACAGGTTGCAGAACCTCCTCCACTCACTCCTGTAATAGGCCCATAATCTCTGGATGAGTGAGGCCCTCAAATCTTGATTTAAAGACTTCAGGTTTGTAGCAACTCACAGCCCTCCCCATCTAGTGTCCCATAACCAGTTGTTGGAGATATTTGCTAATAGCAGTCGCAGATCGGTTACATGCCATGTAGGCAACCTCATCCTACCATCCCCTCCATAAATGTATGAGTCTCTCATGGAGGTGGAGTTATTGTATTGCTGTAGAAGGGCTCTTATATTGGCGGGACGAGACTGTTCTGTAGACACTGACATAATTAGGTCAACTTAAACTGCCTTATGTTGACCTAACTCTGTAGTGTAGACCAGGCCTCTGAGATTCATTAGTAAGGCAAGCATCCTTCTCCTGCTGCTGTAACTTGCAATCTCTGTTCGGTCACTTACTGGGTCATCTACCAAAAGACATAGAAACATTTCTTTTGTGTAGATGGAGAGCTTTCTCCCTGAGGCCTGGAATAACTGGACCTTCTTCCATTATGAAGGAGCATGACATCTTGTAGGGTTGCAGCAGAACAAAAAGGATTTAATATAATCACTCTTGCGCTATTATGTCTCCCAGGACCTGGACCTCCCCCACCCCCATACCCAGCCCTCCTCCAAAAATAAATTTTGGGGAGAGTTGGAAAGTAAAATTAACTCACCATTTATTTTTTTGGGAAAACTTTTCTATCAAGCTTCATAACAGACAGGTGCTGGCCTAGAGAATCAGGAAGAAAATCTCAACTTTTATCTCAAAATAATGCTACTTTTTACTGGCACGTGTGTTCACAGAGTATGAAAGTACAAGGATTCAAGGGCACTTTCAAAGTTCCCCCACCCCTTTCTGTCAGGACCACGTTTGACGGTATCAGACTCATCAAGGGAGGGGAGGGCTCCTAGGAGACCACTGATTGTCAGTGAAAAGTTTCAGATTTTGGGGCCAAGTGATGGATGAGACAGGGTGAGTTGATCATGGAGGTGCATGAAGAGTGCTACAGGTGATTGGAAAGCATGTGGAGCGGAAGGAGAAATGAAGGAAGGAGGACATAGAATTGGAGGAGAAGCAAGGATGAGGAGCGTGAGGAGAAGCTGTGAGAAGGGAGAGCAAGACATGGCCTTTCAGAGGGACGTGTCTGACAGGCTAGTCGGGCTCATGAGCCATGGATATAAATCCACCCACATCCTCGCCTCAACATTATCATGTTCCACAACCTGTGGACAATGGACAACAATGCCTGGGGGAGCCAGTCAATGAGCCATGGAGCTTCTCACCATTGGCAGTATCTGCTCCAATGCAGGGAAAAAAGAACAGATTCATGTGCAGTGTCCTTATTTGTGACAAAGTTGTATGTGATGTTTGCGCACCTTTGGATAACATTAGGGCAGCTGGTCGGTCCATATTTTTAGCACCAATCAACTTCAATACGGGTAAAGAGAAAGGAACATTTATTTCTTTAATGCATGCATAAACACTACATTTGATTTCAAGGCAACAGCTCCAAATGCGCCATACAACCCCATAAATCAGACCCCGTGTACTCCCCACACGGCTCAAGAATGCAGGCACACAAGGCATCCTTTATCGCCTTTGCATAACAGACTAACTGGTGCATTTGGTGGTTGTCTGTAAGCAGAGCCCAAAATATCATTGCTGGCAACCCAAAGCATTCCCCTTTATCCTCATATATAATGTGAAGTCCACAACATGCCCTAATCACCATTATGGAGTTAAAGATGTTACAGTCCAAAAGAGTCCATAAGCAGCACCATCAAGCTCTTGTTTGAAAAGGGTCATGGGATGGGGGATACATGTCCCATCACTTGCACTTGCACAGCTCGGGAAGCCTGAACATTCAAACCTCCGTTATTTCAGGGATATTTCCAATTCTGACAATCCCAGAGCACAGCACCATTGATTGCCTTGGCAAACCTCCATGAGCACTGCCCAGTGGTAGATTTCCCAATGCCAAACAGATTGCCAACAGATTTGTAGCAATCTGGGGCTGCCAATTTCCACAGGGCAAATGCAACATGCTTCTTGACCATTGTTTATTCTTTCATCTGGGTGCTCTGCCACTTGAATGTCAGGGCGAGTTCCTCACACGGCTCCATGAATGTGTTTTTCCTCATGCAAAAGTTCTGGGCCCACTGCTACCCTCTGCCCTGCATCAGGGCTTAAGCGCTGGCTGGAGCTCTGCTTCTTTTTATATGCATATAAACACATTTTATAAATCAAATCAAAATCTGAAGGCTGACCTAGCCCAATGAACAGCCAAGGCGTGATACCTTTGTTCTTTAGTCAATACACACTACACAATGTATTTCTTTTTGTTATACACCACATGGAGTAGCAGGCATGCAGCACCTCTGAGGACTAGGTCATACTGTATCCCCACTTTGAACTTTAGGGTACAAATGTAGGGGCCTGCAT
>NW_020673925.1:0-5477 GCF_002925995.2 Terrapene triunguis | reverse complement strand
TGTGCAAACACCAATTAATAATAATAATCCCTTGGAAAGCCTGGTGAAGTGGTGTAGATTGTCGGAATATGGCCCGTAGCCTTTACGAAATACTGAGGAAAATGTCGATGAAAGCCTCTAAGAAACCTGCCAAATCCTGCAATCATCCCTACCCTGCCAAGCACACAATATTCTGGAGGGGTTTGAAAACATCTTCTAACTACATCATAGGGATCAGACACATTATAGTGGAACGGGTTGTGTAATACAAACATTTGCAAAACGACACTTTCCTGAAAGTAAAATATTTATGTCAATGCAGAGATTTCCCTTTGAGGTCTGAAAATTTACATATAAAATATTCTCTTACCAAAAACTTAGCAACTTCTGCTTTTGGAACTGTAGTTTGTGTTTTCCCGTCCATTGTAAAGTAAGGGTCTTTGAATGCACTACTTGGAATGGAACTCAGAGAGGATAATTGGTTGAGGCACTACTCTGGGTAAAAATCAATCTAGAAGAGTTAATAACACATAATCTTAGCCAAAAGCATTTAGTGCACAAAACTCTTTCCTGTAAGTTGTCTATGCAAACAAAAGTACTAACTTGGCATTGTGCTCACAGAAGATGCGATATGATGTAGCAGTCCTAGGTGCAATACAAGTTGGTAGTCTAATGTCAACTATAAAGTCCAAATGTACCAGAATGGTGCAGTTTTAATAAAAAACATATCCAGACTTGAATTCTATTTTGTGGTTTTCTTAAATAAATTAATTATTTATTTCTGGATATTTCTAGGGCACTGACCATTGGGCCAGATGAGTGATCGTCTCCCAACACTTCTGTCAGACAGATATCATCATCATCATCATTTTACCAAAAGAGAAACAAAGCCAATAGTGATTAGTCACCTTGTCCATTGCTGTACAAATAGTCTGGGGCAGAAATGGGAAGCATCTAAGATCTGCTGATTTCCTGTGATGCTTGTGCCTTAGCCACAAGGCCACCCTTCAAAAACCCAATGCGATTTCAAAGTTAAACACTGGTGTGGTGGTTGATCCCCTTGCTGTTGCCCAGGCTGGCTTCCCTCAGGTCATTTCATTCTCCCACTACTCACGCTGTTCTCAGGCAGCTTCCTCACAGCACTTTTCCGGGAGGGTAATTGCAAGCCCTTTATTCAATTGTTACCTCTGCTCCTGATTCACTCAGGGCTTGTCTTCACTACTAAAAATGGCACTTTTTCATTTTTAACCTCACTCTACTAACAGGCATGAGCTATCCCAAGGTCAAAACACACTGAAGACAAAGCACATTTATTTTGCCATGAGGTAAACTTGCCAAGGTCAGTATGTGGAGGGGCATGGGGCTGTTTAACTCGGCTTTAGCTCATTTTCTTGCAGATTCATAGATTCTAGGACTGGAAGGGACCTCGAGAGAGAGCCTTGAAAGTGTAAGCAGATTGGTACAGTTGAAAGGCACAAGCAACTGGGCTCCATTTCTGCAGCAGGAGGTGAGGAGTGGGGAAAGAACCTGACAAACTCTCCTCACCCCACACAGTGCATTGTATTTCACCAGCATCCAGAGTCCCCAGCTGAGCCAGTGGTGTAGTGATTTAAAAAAGAAGTGAGTAAACTAATAAACTCATATTCCCCTAATTTACCCTCCTGAGCTGCCCCGCTATCCAAACATAGTAAGGGACAGTCCCTGCCCAGAAAGCAACACAGAGAACATCTGGGAGAAAGAGAGCAGAGGCACAGAGACTTGCCCAGGGTCTCAGTAGATCAGTGGCAGAACCCAAGTCTCTGGAGTCCCAGGCCTACCCAGTGGAGGCTGGAGCACACTACCTCTCACAGAAACTAAGCAGTTTACATTTGTGGTGTAGCCCAAAGAATCAGTTTACTCCTCTCCCCCAGAATCCTCAGACCAGCCCAGTGCATAGTGATGTGGTGGTAGTGAGCAACCATGAGTTATTTCTGGGGGTGGAACAAGAATTGTTTCGTAAGCACATGCAAAAGTGCAAGCGCCAGCTCTGGAATCAAAAATGTAAATAAATTAGTTTTGTATGTTAGCCCTCCAATCCCTTCCCATAAGCCCCCTGGGCACCCATTCCTGTGCACTGTCTTGCTATCTACCTATGCTCTGACCCCTAACTGAAAGTGGCCTACCTTCATATTCCCTCTGCTCAGTGTCCTCAGGCCTACAATGATTGCCTGCTTACAAGCAGTTTCACTGATCTCCAGTGTTTGGTACAACAGACCAATGCCCAGTATAAGCCTGTGACCCAGCATGGAGCCACCTGGCTGGAGGATCCTTTTTTCCCTCCACAGCATCACTGAAATAACCGGCTTGAGGGGAGGTTCCTGTATAATCTTAGCTGCTGCTTCAGTTGTGGGCGGATGAAGCACCATTATGTTTGTCCTGCCACCCCTTCCCCTTATTCCCTCTTCCCGCACTTGCTACCACACTGCTTCACATGGCAGACAAGTGCAGAACCTCCCCCCTGCAAACTGGCGGCTGACAAGGGTTGAATGCAGTAGCATTTTTTCCAAAAGAAAAATGCTTGCACGAAAGTAAATAGCTTTTTGGCTGTAGCTTGGACAAATGTAACTTACTCACAAACTTTAAGCCCAGAAGGGACCATCACAATCATCTAGTCTGACTTCCCACATATCACAGGTTGCAGAACCTCCTCCACCCACTCCTGTAATAGGCCCATAATCTCTGGATGAGTGAGGCCCTCAAATCTTGATTTAAAGACTTCAGGTTTGTAGCAACTCACAGCCCTCCCCATCTAGTGTTCCATAACCAGTTGTTGGAGATATTTGCTAATAGCAGTCGCAGATCGGTTACATGCCATGTAGGCAACCTCATCCTACCATCCCCTCCATAAATGTATCAGTCGCTCATGGAGGTGGAGTTATTGTATTGCTGTAGAAGGGCTATTATATTGGCGGGACGAGACTGTTCTGTAGACACTGACATAATTAGGTCAACTTAAGCTGCCTTATGTCGACCTAACTCTGTAGTGTAGACCAGGCCTCTGAGATTCATTAGTAAGGCAAGCCTCCCTCTCCTGCTGCTGTAACTTGCAATCTCTGTTCGGTCACTTACTGGGTCATCTACCAAAAGACATAGAAACATTTATTTTGTGTAGATGGAGAGCTTTCTCCCTGAGGCCTGGAATAACTGGACCTTCTTCCATTATGAAGGAGCATGATATCTTGTAGGGTTGCAGCAGAACGAAAAGGATTTAATATAATCACTCTTGCGCTATTATGTCTCCCAGGACCTGGACCTCCCCCACCCCCATACCCAGCCCTCCTCCAAAAATAAATTTTGGGGAGAGTTGGAAAGTAAAATTAACTCACCATTTATTTTTTTGGGAAAACTTTTCTATCAAGCTTCATAACAGACAGATGCTGGCCTAGAGAATCAGGAAGAAAATCTCAACGTTTATCTCAAAATAATGCTACTTTTTACTGGCACGTGTGTTCACAGAGTATGAAAGTACAAGGATTCAAGGGCACTTTCAAAGTTCCCCCACCCCTTTCTGTCAGGACCACGTTTGACGGTATCAGACTCATCAAGGGAGGGGAGGGCTCCTAGGAGACCACCGATTGTCAGTGAAAAGTTTCAGATTTTGGGGCCAAGTGATGGATGAGACAGGGTGAGTTGATCGTGGAGGTGCATGAAGAGTGCTACAGGTGATTGGAAAGCATGTGGAGCGGAAGGAGAAATGAAGGAAGGAGGACATAGAATTGGAGGAGAAGCAAGGATGAGGAGCGTGAGGAGAAGCTGTGAGAAGGGGGAGCAAGACATGGCCTTTCAGAGGGACGTGTCTGAGAGGCTAGTCGGGCTCATGAGCCATGGATATAAATCCACCCACATCCTCGCCTCAACATTATCATGTTCCACAACCTGTGGACAATGGACAACAATGCCTGGGGGAGCCAGTCAATGAGCCATGGAGCTTCTCACCATTGGCAGTATCTGCTCCAATGCAGGAAAAAAAGAACAGATTCATGTGCAGTGTCCTTATTTGTGACAAAGTTGTATGTGATGTTTGCGCACCTTTGGATAACATTAGGGAAGCTGGTCAGTCCATATTTTTAGCACCAATCAACTTCAATACGGGTAAAGAGAAAGGAACATTTATTTCTTTAATGCATGCATAAACACTACATTTGATTTCAAGGCTAACAGCTCCAAATGTGCCATGCAACCCCATAAATGAGACCCCGTGTACTCCCCACACGGCTCAAGAATGCAGGCACACAAGGCATCCTTTATCGCCTTTGCATAACAGACTAACTGGTGCATTTGGTGGTTGTCTGTAAGCAGAGCCCAAAATATCATTGCTGGCAACCCAATCCACCCCAAAGCATTCCCCTTTATCCTCATATATAATGTGAAGCCCACAACATGCCCTAATCACCATTATGGAGTTAAAGATGTTACAGTTCAAAAGAGTCCATAAGCAGCACCATCTTGCCTATAGTTGGCCAAAGACACATTCCACCACCATCCTACACCTGCCCAGCATATAGTTAAATTGCTTCTTGTCCTTCTGGAGAACACATCAGGATAAGGCTTCATCAGGCAAGGCAGCAGAGGATACACTGAGTTGCCTAAAATCACAGTTTGCATGAACACCCCTGTGATGACTGTGTTGCTTGGAGAGTTGGACAATGTATCCTCTTGTTCACGTTGAAACAGACTAGACCGCTGGAACACCCTGCCATCATGCACCCTGACAGTGCATTCAATGTAGGAGTCCATGAGTACGCCCGGGTGACCTGCGAGGGCCTGCATAATGATGATGAGTAATATCCTTTCTTACCATTCTCTTGTTTGAAAAGGGTCATGGGATGGGGGATACATGTCCCATCACTTGCACTTGCACAGCTCGGGAAGCCTGAACATTCAAACCTCCGTTATTTCAGGGATATTTCCAATTCTGACAATCCCAGAGCACAGCACCATTGATTGCCTTGGCAAACCTCCATGAGCATTGCCCAGTGGTAGATTTCCCAATGCCAAACAGATTGCCAACAGATTTGTAGCAATCTGGGGCTGCCAATTTCCACAGGGCAAATGCAACATGCTTCTTGACCATTGTTTATTCTTTCATCTGGGTGCTCTGCCACTTGAATGTCAGGGCGAGTTCCTCACACGGCTCCATGAATGTGTTTTTCCTCATGCAAAAGTTCTGGGCCCACTGCTACCCTCTGCCCTGCATCAGGGCTTAAGCGCTGGCTGGAGCTCTGCTTCTTTTTATATGCATATAAACACATTTTATAAATCAAATCAAAATCTGAAGGCTGACCTAGCCCAATGAACAGCCAAGGCGTGATACCTTTGTTCTTTAGTCAATACACACTACACAATGTATTTCTTTTTGTTATACACCACATGGAGTAGCAGGCATGCAGCACCTCTGAGGACTAGGTCATACTGTATCCCCACTTTGAACTTTAGGGTACAAATGTAGGGGCCTGCAT
>NW_020673924.1:0-1975 GCF_002925995.2 Terrapene triunguis | reverse complement strand
CTTCGGCGGCGGGACCTTCACTCACTCCGCGGGTCTTCGGCGGCGGGTCCTTCAGTGCCACCGAAGACACCTGGAGCAAGTGAAGGGCCCGCCGCCGAAGACCCAGAGTGCCGCCAGATGAGTAAAAGCGCCGCAGCAGGTTGACGCCTTTTTATTTATTTATTTATTTATTTTTGATCGCTCCCCCTGTTCCCTCCACCTGGCTACGCCACTGCTCCTCCTGAAGCCCTAGAAGCCACGGAGGTCCAGTAAAGTCACGGAATCCGTCACCTCCAGGACTAAATCGTAGCCTTAATGAACACTGTTACCGCCAGCAGCACGCTGCACAGATGGCAGCAAAGGCGAACAGGACCCTGGAGGACCTCAAGGAAGGGGATTTCTGTACCATGGGGCGGCCCCACTCCTGAATCAATGGGCTGTCCCCACCACTTCTCCTTCCCCCATTCCAAGACACGTGGGAGAAGCCCAGCTTTGCTGTGCAGAAGCCAGCCCCTCTCACGCTGACTTGGGTGCTGCATTGCTCTGGCCCTGGCGTTCCTCTCTCTAGACTCTCTCTCTCTCTCGTTCTCTGTAGCGCTCAGTGCAGCCGTGATCGCCGGAGCTGTGGTGGGGTCCCTCATTGGAGTCGGCTTAATTATCTTGTTTGTTCTCCAAATGTTCGTCTATCGAAAGAAAAAGAAAGACACGCAGGAGGAACTGGCCAACGAGATCAAGTGAGAATCCCCACATTGCTTGGCAAAAGCCCATGTGAAACATCCCAGACACGGTCCCTCTGTGGCCCCTTGGCAGCTGGTCACAGAGCTGCCTGCTCAGACCCACCTGCTGGAAGGGAAGATGAGTGTTAACTGCCGGAAAGGCATCACGGGCACAAAACCACCATTTGCTTTGAGGCTGGGGTTGCTGTTACAGGGTTGCCAACTCTCAGGAGCCCTGTGCTATTTGGTGTTTGTAATAAAGCCCCAGCTCCCAGAGTCATGCAATTATTGTGACTCTCAGCTTTCATGTAAAAAACGTTTCTAGCCCTCTGGAATGAGGAGAAATGCTTGAAAACAGACACCTAAAGGTTAAAAAACAGAAGAATTTTTTTTTAAAAAAACCCAGTTTTATTTTATTTTTATTTTTTAAATCTCATCCTGTGAGGTCTGGTTAATTCAATGCTTAGGGTTGCAACAAGTTCCCAGTGCAACGCTGTGGTCAAAAGAGCAAATGCACTTCTGGGAATCTTGAGTTAGGAGCAGAGAGGTTATTTGACCTCTGTATTTGGCACTGGTGCGACCGCTGCTGGAATCCTGTGTCCAGTTCTGGTGTCCACAGGTGGTGGTGTTTAGATGCTGCATGTGATTATTAGAACTGGGAGCACTGGCTGTTGGGAGTCTGAAGGACAGGAAACAGGAAGGAGAGGGGAGGAGTTGAGGCTGGGAGAGTTACAGAGTGTGCAGCTACAGCTTGGTAAAGAGATTTGCACTGTAAATAAAGTTCTGTTGAAGTTTAATACCTTGCCTGGTGGATACAACACAGGTCAAGAAAGATGTTGATACATTGGAGATGGCTGAGAGAAGAACCAAAAGAATACCTATCTCCAGGGCCGGCTCTAGAATTTTTGCCGCCCAAGGCAAAAACAATTTTGGCCGCTCCCCCCCCCGCCCCGCCCCAACTCCGCCCCTTCCCCCAGGCTCTCTGAAGCCTGGGAGGGAGGGGGAGCAGCGGCCGCACCGCGGCCGCTCAGGATCTCCCCCTTCCTCCCAGGTTTTAAAAGCCTGAGAGGGAGGGGGAGAATCCGAGCGGCCGCGGCGCGGGCGCCGCTCCTCCTCCTCCCCCTCCCTCCCAGGCTCTCAAGTCTGAGAGGGAGGGGGAGCAGCGGCGCGCGAAACGGCTGCTTGGGATCTCCCCCGCCCTCCCAGATTTGAGAGCCTGGGAGGAAGGGGGACACTCCGAGCGGCCGCGGCGCTCTCAAGCCTGGGAGGGAGGGGGAGCA
>NW_020673923.1:0-1160 GCF_002925995.2 Terrapene triunguis | reverse complement strand
GGAACAATCCCCAGTCTCCATTAGAAACGCCCCTTCTCCCCCCTCCCTGGGGTTTGGATGTATCCTTTCTGTCCAGTCACTAACAGGGTGGCTTCTATGCACGACACTCCCTTAATGCGGGGAGAAGCTGCCTGAGCCCAGGGGAGGTGGGGGCCCCAGGGGGCAGGGTCTGGGGCAGGGGGCTGCAGCGCGATGGGTTTATCGCTAGGACCCAGGAGCAGCTGGGAGGCGGCTCTGGGGGGAGCGATCGCTGGGGTCAGTCCCGGGGCAGGAAGTGACTCGCAGCCGCTGCGGTGACTCTGGCTCCTGGCGAGATCCCCGAGCCCCGGCGGCTGGTGCTGGGAGCCCGGAGCCCTGGCTGCAGCCGGGAGAGGGGAATCTCCAGCAGGGCCCTTCCCGCTGCTCCCCAGGAGCCTCTCCCAGGGCAGAGCCCCCAGCCTGGCCAGGCCCCTTCCCGGCCCGGCCCCTGCCCCAGGGGGGTCCTGCTCGGAGGGAAGGTAAGAGAGACCCGCCCCCCGTCACACCCGGGCTGCAGGGGGAGGTTTGGCCCCAGGCCGCTCCCAGCGGAGCTGGCTGCGATTCCCTCCCTGGGCCCGGGAAAGCTGCCGACAGCTCCCGGTGTGTGTGGGGCGAGGGGAGCCAGCCCGGGCCGTGCAGAACAGGCCCATTGGGCGGAGGGAAATCCCCCCATTTCTGAACCAGGAAACAAACCCCTGGGCAGTGCTGGGAAAACTGACCAGACTCCCAGTGCTGGAGGCTGAACCCACTAACCCGAGCCTGCTGTGAAATACGAAGGGAAGCTGTTGGGATCCCTGTCCCTGTCCTTGGCTCAGAGCGCTGCTTCCCGTATCAGCCTGTGGCTGGCAGGTGTGTGGGATATGAGAAGACCCTGCCCTGCTCTGGGTGCTGGGGCGGACAAGGAGCTTTCACCTTCTCCCCACCCCCTGAAGCCTCCTGGTTGCTCTGAGCGCGCGCGGGGGGGGGATTCTGCTTTTCCCGCCCTCCTCCCCCATGAATAGCGGGATTGTGGCTGGGGCAGCAGGTGCTGAGTGGGGGACTCTCGTTGTCTCAGATGCCGGTGACCTTCGAGGAGGTGGCTGTGTATTTCACGGCGGGGCAGGGGGCTCTGCTGGACCCCGCTCAGAGAGCCCTCTACAGGG
>NW_020673922.1:0-2044 GCF_002925995.2 Terrapene triunguis | reverse complement strand
AAAAAAGAACAGGAGCACTGTTAATAATAGGCTTATTTCCACATTGTGAATCAATTCACAAATAAAAATGTTAACCCTATAATAGTTAGCATTGATACTGGAGGACTTTTGTATATGATCCATGACACATTATGCTCTAGTGATATGTGATGGCTTCGATCCTGAGAGTACTCATGCAATGCACAGCATGTAAGGCTGTATTACTCTGTGATGTTGCATCAGTGCTCACTCCTGTACTACATCCTCTGGTGCCCCTGTGCTCTGCTCAACACATCTGAGGTTGAGTAAGGGCAAAACTAGCCTTCTGCCACCTCCCTCAGTTCTGAGACAGTCCAGCACTTGGTGCAAGCCGCAGCAGCAGCAGAGCTGCTCTAATCTGTGCTGGCAGCAGCAGACACCAGCCCAGGATCGGAGAGGCACAGGCCAAAGAGCCAGGCAGCAGTGTGTAATTCAGCTGGCTATAGGCACTTTATGGCATCTGAGGACTTCCCCCACTCTAGAGGATTCCCCAGCTGCCCACTGTTCCCTTTGCGTAGCAGAAGAGGCGCAAAAAGGACAGTGATGGGTCCAAGAACCCAGTACTATATAAGGGAGCAGGTAAGATGAAGCACTAAGCATTATCCTCTGCACAGAGGGGTGAAATTATCAAGTGTCCTCTGTGCATACTCACTAGGATAAAAAAAAAGGAGCAGAGTCTGGGCAGAGAAATGAGGAAACACAGGCCCAAGGAAATGAAATTCTTAGCTCAGTGTTCCCACTTTATGTGTTAATCTTGCTGCCCAGTAGGAGGAATTTGGTGACCACACTGCAGCACCCTCATTAGCACAGGATCAGATTACTTGAGATCAAGGCTCGGGATTTCTGCTTAGTGCAGAGGACTATGCTCAGCGCTGAACATTGCTTACTCCCAAGTGTACCTCCTTGCTGGGCACTACATAGAAGCAAGAGTGAGGTATAGAAGTGTTACTGTCCAGTCTAATAGCTAGCAGATCGAATATGGGGACGTCCATATGCCAGAGCAATGGACAAAGATGGGAACCTATTATGCATGTTAAAAAAAAGAAAAGGTCTAAACAAGCAATTAAGCAAATCTGGAAAGAATCCAAGTGCATTTCCTGTGCTGGAATGAGCTCCCATATGGGTTTCTCCCCCTCCCCCTTCCATTAAACACATCCTTAGATGCTAGAGTTTGTCCCAGTTTGTCCTTTGATGTAATACTCCACAGGTGCTTTCTTTAAGCATCCTGTTTGCATAAATTGCAAAGAAACTTGACCTATCTGGTTGAAAGGGGGGGAAATATCCAATACAATTGGATAGACAGTGTTTTGGTAAACATTTTAAAAATATATGCTTGCATAATAATGAAAAAGTCTCTGCTTTGGATCTGTTAGTTCACGGAGATCATGGAGTCCCTCTCTTTGTCAGGGTATGACACACTGAAGGAATGTTTTATTTCTGTCAGCGATAACATTTCCAAATAATGTACTATTTGCGTGTGTTGTATTTTTTATGCAACAAGTCAGGGTTCTGGGTCATGCTGGTGATTCACTGGATGCTACAAATGCAGGTCATGCTAACTGGAAAGTGTCAGATACAGAGCTCGTATTGGTGATTTGTTAAAAACACATTAAAATGTAAGCAAAATGGGCCAGTTTGGCAGGGCTGTGAGTTTGTCTCCAGCTTGGACCTCAGCTAGCAGTGATTGGGAGGAAGTGTACTCAGCCCACAAGGGAAGGGAGCACCTTTGTACTGTTCTTAAACAATTCCCTCTGACTGACCCAGGAGTATGAATGATGCGCTCTGGATGGTGCTGCATCCAAACCTCCTCCAGTAGAATGAGGAGTCAGTCCAACACTCGGCCTTCCTAGTTAGTAGTTAATAAAGGGGGAACATAAAGGGAGCCTCAGAGGCAAATTTTACTTTAAAAATAAATAAATAAATAAATAATAAGAAAAATCTCACACTTCCTCTCATGCCTGCTTGTACCAATAACCACATTCTACAAAGGGACTAAACACATCTTAACCTAGTGGAGGTGCCTGTG
>NW_020673921.1:0-13822 GCF_002925995.2 Terrapene triunguis | reverse complement strand
AGCTCCCAAACCTCTTTCACTTCAATTGCAATGCTGTCTGAATTGGGGAAGAAAAATCAGTCAGGAATTGTACAATGTAGAGGTTTGGTTTTTAATAAATCTAAGCTTATTAAGAAAAATATCTAAGAACGAAACTGTTGGCAAAGGCAGAGTGGAACCATAAACTTTTTGTAAATGATTTAATTGTAGATAGTAATTAAGAGATCATCTATCCAGATTATTTTTTGTTTTAAAGTTCTCAACTCTTGCACATCGATAACCTGAACATAATTCTGCAATTTGTAAAGTACTATTTTCTTTCCATTTAGAGACAGAAAAATGTGTTTGTCAATCTTAATTTGGGAGTTTTCCTAAATATATTTTATCTCTTTGTTTTGGTTAGTTGGTAAGCTGTGCATGTGGGGGTGAGGTCCTCAGTCCTGCTCTGTCCTCTTTATGCCAGGTAAAAGGGCTGCAACTGTGTAAAGGAACCCCAAAGCCCTGATTCTAGCTGGGGGAGACGTCTATTGGCACAGACACTTCAAAAACAGCCATACATCTGCCCTCTGAAATCCCCCTCAAAAGCCTTGTCGAGGGCATGGGCTGGAGACCGGAGGAATTGGCTGTGGACAGAAGCACACACTTTCATTGTGGAGATTCTAGGCTGTGCTGTGGCTCTTGGGGAGCCCCAGGAGTTGGCTATAATTTAGACAGGCCTTTAGGGCTATCTAAATTACACTAGAGGGTCCTGTGGCACCTTTAAGACTAACAGAAGTATTGGAGCATAAGCTTTCGTGGGTGAATGCCCACTTCATCAGACGCAAGTAATGGAAATTTCCAGAGGCAGGTATAAATCAGTATGGAGATAATGAGGTTAGTTCAATCAGGGAGGGTGAGGTGCTCTGCTAGCAGTTGAGGTGTGAACACCAAGGGAGGAGAAACCCTTAAAGCTACCCTCCCCCTGGGCTGTGAGTTTAAAGCGACCTTCATTTCTCTCCCCCAGCTGAGAGCTCAGTGCTGTGCCTCTAAGAAGCCTTTCTAATACTGAGATGTCAATGGATATTCTTTTGTTTTCCTATGGACCTGTGTGTCAATAATCAATTTCGTAGATTCTGAAACTGACACTGAAAATCTGTCTAAAAATCTTGGTTTATTGGAATAGCATATGTAGAAAATACAGAAAAGGAAAAATGGTCAGTCAGATATCAAGTTAACAAGTAACATTTTCACTCATTTATTTGTATTTGATACAAATAGACAGGGCTGCATAAACAACATAAATACAGCTGTTCTCCTGAAGACCAAGTTTAAACGCTCTCATTAAATTTTTTGACTAAGTAGAAAGGAAAAATCCCAATTCTTTAGCCTCCAGTGTTCACATAACACATAACAAACCTCCTTAAACTAGTCTCCAATAAGACCTTTTTGCTGTAAGTCTAGTACAGTTCTGTTGAATTTAGTTTAATGCTCAGATCCCCCTGCCTAACAATCGATTCATAGTCTGGCAGCTCTTGCCTTTCACTTTCCAGCTTCCAAGATGATCTCCTGTGGGTTCCTTGACACTGTACAACAGATTTTCCCGTTGTGGAACTGGACATGACTGGGAATGAAGACTCTGAGGGCAGCACAATTTCTCCCAGAAGTAGATTCTTGACTGGAGATCTAAGTGTTCTCCTTAAACAGTCTTTTCAGTCAAATACACGGTTAAACTCCAGGATCTATAACATTTTCACTGGAGTCCACAACTCCAAACCCCTTAGCAATTTCTTGCCATACCATCTAATTCTGAGTTAGGAGGACAACCGTGTTATGAAACTATGGCATAGGTCAGTGATGGACTTCACTGTGCATTCTTGCGATCATGAAATATCATGATGAAATGAGGATGAAGAATAAACGTATGGCAAATACCATTTTGAAGATTGTTGGTTTGTAAACCAACTGTTTACAATGCTTTACTAGGAGAAAGTAATACTGGTGAAGGCCAGAATGGTATTGCTGCTGGTCACAAAAAGATGTTCTGTTCCAGAAAGGTCTAATCTAATACTACCCAATTTGTAGTAGCAAAATTATGTTAGATGCAAATATGCGGGTTTTTTAACCAAATTTCTGACCAAATAGATGGATTTATGTTCATATTATCTACTCAACATGCATAATTTTCATATTAGCAGAAGCTATGCCAATTCTAGAAGTAGTTTTCCTAAGCTTACTCAGCAGGTACTGTAAGTAGTCTCATTATGGGCTGTTCCCTAATGGGATTTATGGATTTCCTAGCTTTTATAATTAATACTCATAAGCACTTTGAAAGTATGAATAAATTATCTGACATGAGATTTCAATCTGATTCAGTCTAACGAACCAAGAAGGTTTACAGCTCTTTGCTCCTTAACACAGTGATTCATTTCTCTAAGAGTTCACCATTGAGAACTGCTCTGTATTGAACCCCTATGTGGGAGATTGCAGACATATTTGTCATTTCAGAGATTATTAAAAAGCTTTACCATGATGTTCCGCAGTTAACAGAACATTTGCCCATTCAAATTAATACAAAAACTTAGTTAGGTTATTGAAAATATGACATTCACAGTACCTGTGTTTGTAGAGGTAAAATGCAAACCCTGATAATATTAGAGCAAAGAATGGTACCAGGATGGCAGCTGCAACAGAACTGCTGTTTGTGCCATAATAGTGATTTGAATGATCTGCATCTGTGCTTAAAGGACCTGAAAATAAAGGAAAGAGAAGAGGTAAAATCTCTAATTTTCCACCATACGATATGTGAAAATTCATTTATTTTCTCCTGCAAGAAAGAATGAAGTGTATTATGCTGAGGTGTGTGGGGTAGAGGTGGGACTTGCATTTAAATTTGAAATAGATTTCAAAATATGTTACATTAAAGCATTTCTCATTAATAACTATCGATAGTGATTTGAAAGCAACCTTTATCAAGTCAAGTAATTTTTGAAAGATTTAAAAATATTCATCATATATTATTTTACAAGATACTGCAATAATACACTTACTAACTTTGTAAAGACAAAAGATTATTATTTATATTGCAGAAGTGATCTAAAGCCACCACCAGGATTATCTTGGTGGTTATATATATAGAAACACACCAAAGACTTTACAATCTAATTTGAAAAAAATCATAATCAGTGAATATGGCAAACCCTAAAATGGAAGGAGGAAGGGAGAATACAGGCAATGGTAAGTTAGAGATATGTACTACTCGATGGTTCACATGAAAAAAATGGAAAGGACAATTATATAACATATAATTATGACAGAATCATCATCATTTTGGAGTCATTTTTACAGTGAAAAAGAAAAATGATCATAACTGAGGCTGAAAAAGCACTTTCAGCTGCAAGCAAGTTTTTGAACACCAACTCCAGCCCCCTAAACTTTACGAACAAACGAACCTTTTCTTCCTGAAGTTCTGTATTTGCAGTAAGGATGTAGAGGGAAAGAGGGGAATCAGACAAGCTGCTTTGGTACGATGATATTTTTATGAAATGTACTTTTGTTAGTGTTCTATCTATTTTATTTATTACTACTATGTGTAATTTAGGGCTCAATTCAACTCCCAGTGAAGTCATGGAAAACCTCCCAGAAATCTATGGATCAGCTGGACTGGTGATGTGGCTCACCCCTTAGGTGAAAAATACTAGAATTATACATTTTTCAATATCTGAATCCTCCATCAAGTTCTGGCAGTTTATAAACTTCTCCAAAGATATGGTGAAGAGAAGACTATTTTCAAGATAATAAACAATTTACCATGGTTTGTGTTAATCTGAGGTATCTTTATTGAAGTCAAACTTCACCATAGTGCTGCTATGTGCAAGTAAAAATTATTGGTCTTCAATGCACCAGTATTTGCTCTATTTTGATTGCTGGGAGGAACATTTGTGTATTTACATGGATATATTATTAACATTTTGTACATGTATGCTGAGCCTTTAAAATGAAGTGTGTGTATGTGTATGTGTATAATTATGACAATTATACAGCTATATAATGAGCTGTAAATGATCCTTTGGATCCACTTTGGTCTATGGTGCTCATCGTCATCAATATCTCTGAGAACATGTTAGCTAACTTGTTGATCTTATGATTCGATACATTGTCATCATTGTAAGTTAAAGCTAGAGTCTTATTTTGGGGGCTTTTGTTGATTTAAACTAGATTAAAATTATGTGATCATTAGCACATTTTTTACTGCTAGTCTAAAAGAGAGAAATCTCTCCTAGAGTTGGGCATTGCCACTACATAGGCAGTGCAAAGGAGTGGTTTAACTGCTAATGAAGAACCTAGAGGAATCCTGGTGTGGTGCTGCCAAGGAAGCCTCCTATCTCTCCTTACTGCCAGCACTAATGTGAAAAAGGAGGGGTGGGGGAAAGGGGGTGTGTACACCAGCAGTCCCCAGCTGCCAGAAAGACCTTTTAGAACTATGAGCAGTGAAAGTAAAATAAAGCAGCCTGGGGCTTTTTTATGTTTAAATGTTAACTATGGACGATCTATTACCTACTCTCAAATCAGTAATACAAACTGGTTGATGTGCTCTTGCAGTGGACTCCCACGCTATCAATGTCACAAACGCCATCTCTTGTTTTAGATGGCTCAGAAATACCATTTGTAATTAAGAAAGCTTAATTTTCACCCACATGTCATTTTAATCATGAGGAGAGATGCTGCCTATGTTTCAGACTGGGCTTTGGAAAAATGTATACTGTCTTCTTTCCAGGAAAGAGGTTTTTCTATCATTCCCAATTTTATGGATTTTTATTCATGTAAGTCACTCAACATTATTTCAACATAGTCTATTCTATTTATCATGAATGACTTTAGAGTTGGTTGTGATTAAAACTACCCTGATGTGAAGTGTGTACTTCTTCCGACAGAGTTATCATCATGACAAATGAAAAAACCCTTTGTGCTTCTCAATCTTCTGCAAATACTGATGATTGCTAGCAAGACTTAAAACAGAAAATATCTACATGGCAATACAAAAAAAGAAAAAGAATCCATAGATAGGTTAAAAGATAATTCAAGTCTCTTTTCACTATTAAAGAAGCATACCTTATCATTCAGAAACTACCTTATTTCATAGACTAATTAATATACTCCAGTAATATGGGCAAGCTGTAAGATTATTACTATTTTATTAAACATTATATAGATGTTAACATCAATATTCAATTCATTTGGAAATATTATTTGGCTGATATGAAAGGGAGGTTACCTACAGTAAATGGAGTTATCCAAATATATTGCCTCTATAGAACCATACTTTAAAATTTGCAGCCTTGTCTCTCAATCTTAGAACCATTTTAAAGCAATTTTACTCTTGGGGTGTAAACTTATTCAATATTCCCATGGATTCATGGATACCAGCCATGAGATACACTTCTAACAGTTGTCCTTAGTTCCTCTCCTCCTAATCCGAACAAGCTACACTATCCTAAAGAAGGCTCACTGTGGCTGTGTGAGGCAATATTTTCAGGAAACTAGTAATTGGGAAGTTTTTCTCATGAAATTGCCATGATAGAAGGTTTTAAAGAAGCAATTCCAATGAGGAGCGATTCAGGGTAATCTTCTTGGAACAAAAATCCCCTATGGTTCCAGAGATGAGATAACAGTATTAAGTAAATGTGATAACTGGACTCTATGTGGCAGTCTGACAAGTCAGAGATAAAGATATGTTACGGAACCAAGCCATGGAGATGACTAATTATCTGGTAGACTAGGCTAAGCCCTTTTGGTGTTGATACTCCGGCCTACTTGTTGCAGGTGTGGATACAGTTTTAGCTCTTTTGATCATTTATTGACAGAGATTTCTTTCCCCTCTGGATTTTTCTCCAAAGGCACAAACAGCAGGATTACCACCAAGATGCCTTTTAAAGTGATAACTCAAGGTCTTTTTGACATCAAATTTATGCAGACTAGCCTCCAAAACATTCTGTGAGTTATACACTTCCATATTTTAATTTAGATATGAATTGTAACTGGAGTTGTAATCCTGGTCTCACAGCCCACTAAGGGAGAGGGTTTTGTGAGAAACAATTAAGTACCTCTTATAAGATGCCTCTTTTGGTCTCTTCATACAAGGAATTTTTTCCAAGTCTAATGCTTCTTGTTGTCCTTCTTTAGACCTTTTCTATTTCTGCTGTCTCTCAACACAGGAGACTAGAAGGTGCTCTTCTTGCTGATTTAGATGATAGCCAGTTTTTTCTTTGAGAACTCGGACCACCTTCAATTTGATTGATGGCAGAAAAACGCTGAGGACCATTCTTATGTCCCAAAATTACAAAGCAAATAGATGTAGCCTGGTCTCTCTTTCCTACGTATATGCTTAGAAACTCCCCCAACCCTGAAACAGACATGTCTATATCTATAATCAGAGCTAGAAATTGGTCACTAAATGCTTTTCATTCAAGCATACATTGGTGTGATGAACATCCTATCCGATACTGCACATACCTGGGAAATAATGAGTGATTGGCCAGAACTAAAAGGCTGTCATGATTTGACTTCTGAAAGCAGTCACAAAGGTACATGGAATCGTCCAAGGAAAGACTTGACCATCCTCTTGGCTGAATCTTTACTAACAGAGCTGAGGATGGATTGTAAGGTGGCTCCAGTAACTGTTAAGATCTGTGTTGCCTGGCAAGTTAATTTCTCTGTTTGAGCAGAGAGCAAGTGAGCTGCAGAGCTCGAAAGTCCATTGTGATGGACCGTCACATGGAAGCAAAATGGACCAAGCGGTCCCCACAAGGATGTAGGAAAGGAGAATAGTATCAGCCTTGGTTGCACGTTGCCAGTTGAGATGTCAAAATTGCTGCTTCCCAACAAGTTGCAGGGTTCAAGGGTGCTGAAAAGAAGGTCCTTAACCTGGGCTGTAAGTAACAAGCAGACTGAGGCTGCTGCTGTTAGTCTTGGGAATTAGACCCGCAGTCAGCTCCCATATGATGCTGGGAATGGCTCTGATACTTGATTCCCAAAGGCAGACTGAGAAAACCCAAGAGGTCGAGCTTTTTGTGCTGGTGGCCTTAATTCTTCTCATGACATCATTGATCTTACTGCTAAGCAGACTGAGATACACTTTCCTTTAGAATCATTGCTAAGGCAAAAGAAACAGCTGCTATACAGTAGAACCTCAAAGATCCAAACACCAGAGTTACAGACTGACTGAGTTACAGACTAACGCGGCGACCACTGAAACAGACTGACTGGTCAACCAGACACCAGGGGGAACCAGAAGTAAGCTATCAGGCAGCGGAGACTAAACAAACAAACAAATACTGTACTGTGCCTGTATTGCATCATAAAGGTAGGCACATCTGGGCTGCCTGTCCCCACCCCCACCCCCTACTCACCACACTGTGGGGCAGCCACTTACAGGTCGGAGGTGGGGAACACCGTTTTCCCCTCTCCTTGCCCCTGGATGAGATGGGGACAAGCTTGCAAGAGCCTGGGAAAGAAACTTCCTGAGCTGCTACTGAAACCTGGTCTGGAGTGTAAGCTGCTGGAGCCAGCGCCTGAGCTCCTGCCTGCACGCTGCGCTCTGGAGGAGCAGCTCAGTTTTGAAGGTCCAAAGCCTGCACTGTCGGCCCACTGACACTGTGGTGCCCCAGGGTGCCTCACTCATCACCCTTGTAGCCCAGGGGCTAGAACCAGCTGCCTGTCCCCACCCCCACTTGCCAGGCAGCCACTGCAGAGCTGTAAGCCCTCGCTCCAAGCAGTCTGCCCTGAGGAGCATCCCATAACAGCTTGTTCAGAGTTACGAACAACCTCCATTCCCGAGGTGTCCACAACTCTGAGGTTCTACTGTATAGGAGACATCAAAGGCTGCTACACAAGATGCAGGTCTAAACAGGCCCTGGTGCTCTGCTTGCATAATAGGTCTGTAAGAATCAGGGAAGAGGTAGCCAAGTTATCATGGTGTCTCTCTCTCTCACAAGCACACACTCATACAGACACAGACACACACAGATGAAAAGACAGAGCAAGTAAACATAGGGGAGTTCTGGAAAAATGTGACGGGATATTGGGTTAGATCCTCAGTTGGTGTCAAATGGCATGAAACTAATGGAGCCATAGCAATGTACACCTTCTAAGGACATGTCACACTGACAGGGATGCTTGCTTCAGCCTCCTTAGCACTGGGTTGATGTATATGTACATACTAATGGTACTTAAACAGCTTTATAATGGTTCCAGGGTCACAAGGTCATCATGTCTACAGTGGGATTTGATTAGGCATTTCTATGAGGGAGAATACCTAGTTTTTCACCAGCTGCTAGCACATTCAAATTTACAGCTGCAATATACTTCAGACTAAGAATCATTCTGAATTTTAGACACCCAAATAGAAACCCACCCTAAACACATATTCACATGCACACAAACAAGCAAACACATACTGAATAATATTAAAAATCTGTTTGACTTTGTTCTTAAATTCAAAGGGCTAAGCTCTCAGAACTATGTAATTTATTTGGTTGAATAGAAATTGGTTTAGCAACATGTGACAGCCTCACTACTTTGAAAAAGTCATTTAAAGCAAAATAATCATCATATATTACTGCATGAACATTTGCACTGATGTTCTTTATAGGAGCATCCTATGTTCATCTCATTAGGTTGCTATAGCATCAAAAATGAGATGGTAACATGACATAGTTCAATTAGAATTTTAATTATACATTTCAACTAAATTATTAAGTAGTTTAGACCATTTGTAAGTTTTATGGTAGTAATACCCTAAAATAAATATGCTTTCTTTAATTAGGATGCTGGCACAGTCATTTGATGCCTTCACTGTTAAAAGTGCCAAATAGATAAAACACAGTGTAGTTCCATAAATGCATTCTTACCTTGCCTTCGGAGCATAAATTTTCTGAAGTCTTTTCCATGCATATCACCTTGGTAAGTAAACACACCTCTTTCGAGCCCTGATGATACCTAGAGGCCATTAAAATAGGAGGAAGATGTCTGAAACAAATAAGTAATAATCACTTCTGTGGTTTGCTGTATATCCATTCTAGTTGGGCTGTATATCCATTCTAATTATTTGGAGTCAGTTATAGTTTAGTCATTTTTATCCTTTGACAAGTAAAGGTAACATTTATGCTTCAATCTATAAATGTTAAAAATCATAGCTATTAACTTACTGAAGGTTTTAAAAAATAACAGTTGAAAATGACATTTTCATTTTGAATAAGAGTCTTGCATACAATGGAAATTCTTAAAATCTTAAATGTTTATCTTTCCACTTGACTTAGATAACTAAATTAGTATATGCATTTAGAAAATCGCTACATTTTCAGTATGCAGAATACTTTCTATACTAAAGACTGTAAAGGACAAGAGAATATAACAGAGAGTGAAGAAACTTTATCTATTTGCCTAAAGTAAAAATGACAAATCTTTATGAGTTATCACTAGAACTGGATGAAATTTTTCTGATAAATAACTTTTTGTCAAAAAATGCAGCTTTGGGGCCACTGAAACTATTTGTGAATTTGAACTGAATTTAGCAAATAGTTTCATCTGAAATTTTTTTTAATTGAAAAAGTAATTTCAAAATGATGTTTACTTTTAAAATTTATTTAAAATGCAAAACAGAACAGAAATAAAATGCAATAAAAAAATCAGGAAATAAAAAGGTTTCAGTCAAACAAAAAGTTTTGTTTGACCCAAAATTATTTTTTTCTTTTTTTTTCTTTTGGAGAGTAAAACAAAAAATTTCCATTTCAGGTCTACCTGAAACATTATTTTTCTAGTTTGGCCACAGAAGCAAAATAAAAATAAATTATTTGCTCTGCTCTAGTCACTGCTGAGTATGGAGCAAAAGAAAATGCCAGGGCATTGCAACAAGTGGATGAAATTTATAAGTGAAATCAAACATAAGCTATAGGAAATCTCTCTCTAGATGTCAGCATAACAGCTACACATCGGCTTTACTGAATCTGAGTCACAGCTGTGTTATTTCTGAATAAGGGAAGACAATTACTGCATCACATACACAGTCCATTAGCCTATATTTCTGTACCTTCATAACTTCATTCTTGCATTCTTAAAGACAACAACACTCCTCAACATATTATTAAAGTACACTTAATTATCTATAGAACAACAATAAAAAAAGTGATGTTTATAAAAGAAAAAAAACTCATGTATTTGTTCTAAAACAAACCACAAACATAGGAAGATATGTATATCAACCTTTTTTTACAGTGTAGAAGAGATGTTAATATTGCAGAGAATATGGAAACAGTATATACAGTTAAGAACATAAGAATGGCCCTACTGGGTCAGACCAAAGGTCCATCTAGCCCAGTATCCTGTCTTCCGATAGTGGCCAGTGCCAGGTGTCTCAGAGGGAATGAACAGAACAGGTAATCATCAAGTGATCCATCCCATCGCTCATTCCCAGCTTCTGGAAAACAGAGGCTAGGGACACACATTTCTCTTAGAAAAAGAAAAATATGGATATGTTCTAAACATTGCTGTGTTCAACAATCATAATAAAAAAAGATATAGGAAACTAGAGGCTGCCTTAAGCCAAGCAAGCACATTTATAGAGTCTGATTTACTTACATAGCCATCTAGTGCCCAGTTATCATTTTCAAACTTGCTTACAAAAGTTTCCACAGGTCCTTTAATCTGAAAGACTTTTAAAAGCAAATGAGCCTCTTCTTTCTTGTAAACACCTATTAAGAGAAGAGTGTAAAATATGTCTTTTAAACACATTTTAAAATGGTATCCCATGTAGTTAACATTTAAAAGAACTTATTTTAATGACCTCCGTGAGCCAAAGTACCTATTGTGAAAAATATTCTATACTACATATATGACTTTAGTTGTAGGATATTCTTTGTAGTCTAGGAGTATCCATATCAGGGACTGTTGCACTGGCAGTGAGGGGATAAAATGGGGCCAGCCACCCCTCACCCCAGCACCTTGCTGGACACCCCCACTCTCTGGGGGCACTTGGACCCAGGTGGTGCCTCCTCTCATCTCCCCCCACCTACCACCACCATGTGGCTTTGGGGGGAAAACTGGAGAAAGAAGTCATCCAGAGACTACGGCTGATAGCAGAAGCAGCCAATGCAGGGACATTCGGACACTCAGAAAATGTTCTACAGTTTTGACTGGAGTTTCTCTGCCCTATGCTGAGTGGCTGTTTGCTCCAATTTTCTCCTTTTCCCCTTTCCCCTCTTCTTTACAGTCTTTTCACCCCAGCTTCACTTCACACTTTGCCACTATTACCTTCTTCTTTTCTGTCTTGTCCCTCTCACCCCTTTTTCTTTCCCTTTCCATTTAGCGTAACTTCCCATGCCACAAAAAATATGTGGAACTAACATGATGTTTGCTGACATCATGATGTTTTTTCAGCTTATCTGAACAAATAAGCAATAAACAAAGGAGTAAATCACCACAAACCAAAAGTAAAGTAAAATAATCTTTTCATCTGTCATTATTTACTAAACTTTACATTAAAGCACCCATGCATTGCTCTGAGTGCTTTTACATAAAGATATACAGTATCAGAGACAATGAATATAATGAACTTCCTGCACAGCTTCACATACTATCATGCTTGCTTGGCACAATAAAAGTCATTATAATAACCCATCAGCAAACCTTCTCCTCAGGACTGAGAAAAAAAGAAGAACATTCTTGAGTAGCGGACCCATTGTAGAGCTTGCCCTGCTTGAAGTCCTGTCTCCCCCATGAGCACATTAAACCAGTCTTCTGTGAGCTGCACTAGATGCTAGTGGATTTCCGGTGCAGTTTAAAATGGTGTTTTAAGAAAGCCCTAAATGACTTGCGAGACCAGCTTCCTCCCCATGCCACACTACTATATTGGTACTCAGTGGAGATGCTAGAGCTGGAACTCCTTCAGTTCAAGGTGAGAGTCCCTTGCATTTGGAAGTTACTTTTCCCCGAGTCTGAAATAGCCTGAATCTGTTCTCCCAAACCTTTAGACTAGGAAGGGAATAATGAGTGGAGGTGTGTGGGAAGTGGGTATTTTGTTCATTTTCTTGGCTGTTTTTAATCTGTCCACCCCACCCCACTCTCTGCTATTGGTAGCAGTGAAATCGTTGAATTTCTAATTTATTAAAGACTTAATTTTAAATATTTGGCAAAGATGTGTACAACTTGGTAGAGGTGACTTTTAGTATTCTTCACTAATTGAAAATATGAAAACACATAAAAATAAAATCAAGAGGACAAACCCATTAGGGAAAAATATTTTAATTTTGTGGAAGAGGTGTTCTCTGGGATTCTCATTTCCTCCTATACTCTTCCTATATGCCTATTTTCCTCCTTCGCACATCCCTCAATGGCACAACTCTGTGGCAATACTTTTGAGATGAGGGGGGCTGATTTAAGATGCCAGTATGAAGTAGAGAGAGAAGAGATTCCTCCTTTGCCAGGTAAGGGAATATGGGGACTAACGTCAGATACTCCAAGTGACTCTGGGCTGCTTCCATACTAGAGAAACTTCATTTAAAGCTTTCAAGGGGATATTACAAAGAATGAATGATTTAAAAAAGACTATTTAAACAAGTAATAGCTAGAATCCCAGTCTCATAGCATCACGACCAAATGACAGATCACGAGACTATTGTAACCTCACATTCACTGGGACACTACAGATGGTGCCCACCAGATAGCCAGATGCTGCTGATGGAAGAGTACAGTATTTTATTGTCCCCGGTTTAACTCTTGAAGTAACCAGCTGAGTTTTGTATATTTCTTTAGACAATTTTAACTTTTCAAAATGAATAAAGACCAAGAAAATCATATGAATGCTTTCCTCATATTTATTATGGCACGGCACTGGCAATTCATCGTCTAAAAAAAAGTCACCAACTGGCTCTGCTGATCGTATCTCGGTCCTAATAACACTGAGTATTAATGTGCATTTAATGAGTAGGAGTAACAATAATATTTAGCACTTCCGTCATGCTTTTCACTTTCAGGGAGCTCTACAAACATGAGGAACAAATGCTCAGGTTAAATGTAACATGCTTTGAACAAATATAAACATAGTTATTACTCTAATATCTTAAGCCCCAGTCCATCAATGTGATCTTTATGAGTGGGCCCCTATGCATAGAAGGAGCACTACTGTCTTAAATAAGGCTCTGTGGAATCACAGGCATCCTCCCATGCAGATCTTATATATATAAGGCCCCAATCCTGCAATAACAAAAACCAAATGAAATATTAAAAACTTATTTACTTTTTCCAATGTATTTTATTGTTGAACTCTTACTATTTTGCTTATATACTAGAACAATGCTGCAGTATTTAGTTTGCTGGGCAACCATTACATCCAAACAAAAAGAAGTCAACTATCGTTAAAAAGTTGTAAAATGCATGAAAATAATGGTATTAATATTAGATTCTGCAAATCCTAAATCTCAGATTAGGCCCTAAACTATACCAGAGAGTCACTTTAACTAATAAATCCCCACATTATTCCTGTTGGATAGGTTAGTAAGTGGTGTTATTGCTATTTTAGAGATAATGAATCACAGAGAGTGAATAGTTTAATCCTTTAAGATGCTGCATGCCTCCTCCCAGAGTCTGAAATCAAGGACATCTGAGGGCATTTAGGACCTTGTGGAATATGCTGATCAGAAGCAAGTTTCATGTGGCTTGGCAAAAACCAGAGTGAGTTAGTGTCAGAGTAGGGCTGCCCACTGTTACATAATCCACATGACACTCACATACTCAGGAGTCTTGTCATTCCTCCAGCCTTGCCCATCTGGAATGCTATTTATCCAGGGGGGCTGCAGGGATTTCCTTGCAGTTT
>NW_020673920.1:0-1170 GCF_002925995.2 Terrapene triunguis | reverse complement strand
AGACCCAGGCCCATCATATCCAGCGACCTGCAGCAGACAGACCTGGTCAGACCAAAGGCCCTTCGTGCCCTGTGCGCTAGAATAGACAGACGGGGTCAGACCCAGGGCCCTCACACCCAGCGACCTGGAACAGACAGACCAAGTCAGACCAGGGTCCCCCACAGCCTGTGGCCTGGAAGAGACAGACCTGGTCAGACCAGGACCCTTGAAACCTTGTGACCTGACACTGGAATCAGTCAGTAACCTTAGGTCCGGACAGTTATTCTTTTCTTAACCAGTTAAGAATTAGTCCTTTGCAACACATAATTAAATAACTCAATAATAGTTAAAAGAATAGCTCATAGCCCCATGAGCACAGGAACCAGGACATGCAGTATGGGAGAAAAAGGAAAGGCAACAAATATGGGTTCTTTGATCACACACCAAAACACGCATGGAAACTTCTCCCGTAGTCTGCGATCAAGCAATACAATTCATCTGATGAGGCAGTATGATGAGGATTAAGGGGCCAGTCAAACTCAGGCACAGTTTGTTGTGTGCTCAGGTTCCAGATCCCACACCCACACCATATTTATTGACTACAAAGGAGGTGTTGGGGTTTACATTTACATTCACAAGCCCAGGGAATTGCTTAAGAGGAATTCTCCATTTTTCTGCTCTCTGCCAGGTCGACTAGCCCCACATCTTGTTTCTCTAGACTCACATAAAGCAGATAAGTCCCTCTATGACTAGGCCTTCTAAGAGACCTGCCAAACTCATTCACTTGGGCCCAGATCGTCAGATCTATTTAGGTGCCTAACTCCCACTGATTTCAAAGGGAGTTAGGTGCCTAAATACCTTTGTGGACCTTAGCAATTTCAACATTGATACGGGATGGTGCTCTGTGTTAAAACTGTACAAGAAGGCAACTTCCCGTGCTCATGGCACCTGCTCTCTGACCTCCAGGTCCCAGATGCTGGGGTGGGCAGTGGAGCTGCCTCTTCCGTTGCTTCCAATTCAGGCTGTGCGCTCAGATAGTGCCAGGACCTTGTGTTCCCAGCTGTTCTGGGGTGAGTTCAGAGCAATGGCTTGGCTCTGCTATTTGTGCCTTGGAATGCAGTGGTTCTGCGGCTTGCCTTCAATGCTTTGTTCCAGGACCCTTCCTGAGGCAGGTTGTGGGGGCGTCCAGCC
>NW_020673919.1:0-6978 GCF_002925995.2 Terrapene triunguis | reverse complement strand
GGGGACACACTGAATACAGCAACACAGTATTATAAGGATTACTATGGCCCCAACAATACCCACCAAGAGTTTTTTAACCCACCCAAATCCAGGCAGCCAATTTTATAAGGCTCCCCACCAATCATAAGGTGGCTGGCCAGAGGAGTAGTTCTTAGCCATTTTCCTTAGATGTTTGGTACGTTGAAAAGTGTCAGAGTAGGTGTTATTTACAAAAACACAGCATTTTTTATTTATGAGGGCGCAAGTTCCTCCCTGGGCTGCTAACATTATGTCTAAAGCCATTTGGTTTTGCAAAGCTAACTGGCGCAGCTGGGACATTTTCCCGGCCTGATTCTCAAATAGGGTCGCAGTTTTATTGGTTAAAGATTCTAGTAGTCCCTGTAGACGGATGACACCACCCCTTAAGCTAATGAGACCAGCCCACCGCTGCCACGACAAACCATCACGGATATTAATATCTCTGAAGGTTTCACGGATGTTACGAACGTGGGGAAAATGAGGGGGAGTGAGGGAGATGCGAGTAGGCGGTGTTAGCCACGCTAAATAACATGACCCTGCCCAATCAGGGGAGAGAAAGTAATAAGCTTTGGGCCCGCACACCCAGTATGTTCCATACAATGCGTTTCGGGTATTCCATTTCTCAAAGTAGGAGGTAACCCACCACCCGTTGGACCACTGTTTCCCTGGTAACGCGGAGGGGTCGTTGTGCGAACTGCAGAGGCACAATTTGGTAGTGGTGTTTTCAAAGGGCAGTGTAGTACTACTTGAGCAGTTGTAGAAGGCAATTGTATATTCCTTAGCAATTAGTTGGACACCCTCGTGATCTGAGCAGGGCTTCTTAAAAGCTGACTCTGAAGGCTTGCCCACCCATGAAAAAGTTGGATCGGGGTGAGGGATCCACATATGGGATAAGTGGGATGCGCAAGGCTTGAAGCCAAGATTTTTACTAAAGGCGGTGCCATTAAAATACATGTTGCATTTACTTGTTCCCACAAAAGTTGACCCCTTTTCTTTAACAAAACACAGTGATCCTGTCTGATTGGTTACCCTGAGATATCTGTTAATTGGCACTCCTGTTTTGTTCCATGTAAGATTGTGTTGGACTGGATTTTTTTCTCTAGCCGGTGGCATCCAAGTCATATTAGCAGTGGTCAGGGGAATGGGTGTGAAGGGGAGTCCCTGTTCTGCATTTACTGGAAATTGAGTACATACCCAGCAATTACTTCTATTTCCTAAAATACGAGTTTTAACCTCGTGGGAATATTTAATAAAAGCATTATCTTCATAAGCAGAAAATAAACTAAAAAGGCATAATAAAAAACATACAGTTGTCAGAATAAAAGGTCCTCTCATTTTTTCCGAGTCAATTTAAGTCTGATGTCTGAAAGAGGTAAGCTGGTCCACTGGTCAGAGGCAGTGTCCTCAGTGGTGGCAAGAGCTGCTGGTCCGTCACTGTGGTCCACTACGGCTGGCTTGACGTGGGAGTGGTGGATCCAGGATTTGCGTCCTTCCAGGAACACTGCAGTCTGGGTTGTTAAAAGAACCTGGTGGGGTCCAGTAAACCTCGGCTGGAGGGTGTCGCCACGAACGAACTTTTTGGCCCAGACGAAGTCCCCTGGTTGGAACGGGTGGATCTGTTCTTTCAGCGGCACGGTCTGGGAAAACTGCGAGGCTTTCCAAAGGGTACGGAGGCGAGCCTGTAGGGAGAGAAACTGGCACGCGGTCATATGATCCCCTCCCAATAGTGAAACATCAGCACGTGGTAGCGCCCCGCCTTTGAAAGGGGGGTGTCCATAGAGCAGTTCAAAGGGGGATAATCCCAATACACGGGTTGGGCGAGTACAAAGGTGAAACAGGACCAAGGGAAGTACCTGAGGCCACTTTAACCCTGTTTCCTGACAGTATTTAGCCAATGTAAACTTAAGCTTCCTATTTATACGCTCAACTTTCCCGCTAGACTGGGGGTGGTAGGGTGTATGAAAGGAATGTGAAATGCCCAGTCCTTGTTTTAAACGGCCAAGGACATGACCAGTAAAGTGAGGTCCGCGATCTGAGTCAAGCACGAGAGGGATGCCAAAACGGGGTACAATATTTCTAAGGAGAATTTTCGCCACTGTGGCAGCAGTACAATTAGCAGTAGGAAAAGCTTCGACCCAGGAAGTCAGAGGGCAAACCAAAACAAGGAGGTGCTTTTTTCCAAAAGCCTTTGGCATATCTGCAAAGTTAATTTGAAGATGTTGAAATGGAGCAGCAGGCGGAGGTTTTCCACCCTTAATTTTGTTAAGAGGCGGAGCAGGTCCATTACGCTGACATGTGCTGCATGCTTTTACTATTGACAGGCAGTAGGGTTGAATGCCTGGAGCATACCAAAAGCGAGTGATGGTGTCCACAAGGGCGTGCGTGCCGTAGTGACCCCCCTTATCATGGTGCCAGCGAACTGCCACGGGGTATGTGGAGCGAGGGAGGCAGGCTCGGCCATTCGGCATAAGCCAGGTCCCTTTGACCAGAGTGGCTCCGAGGCTTTTTCACGACTGTAGTTCAGCAGCGGGTACTGGTACGGGGTGCGGTGGAGTAAAGGAGGAGGCTGCAATAGCCAACGTGGGCATGGCTAAGGGTAAGACGGCAGCTGTTTTGGCGGAGGCGTCAGCCAGGGCATTCCCACGGGTGACGGGGCTATTATCTTTAGTATGGGCCCGGCAGTGAACTACAGCCAGGACCGAGGGTTCTTGGAGGGCGTCCAAAAGCTTGTGGATGAGGGGGAGGTGCTGAATGGGTTTACCGGCAGCTGTCTGGAAACCTCGAAACTTTCAGAGGTGGATGTGACAATGCACAACTCCAAAAGCATACTTGCTATCTGTAAAAATGGTAACGGTTTTACCAGCGGCCAACTGGCAAGCTTGGGCCAGGGCATAGAGTTCGGCGGCTTGGGCTCCCCAGTTGCCTGGCAGTGAGGCGGCCTCTTGAATGTCCCATTCAGAGGTGACTGCATAACCGGTGAAACGCTTGCCATCAACATAGAAGGAGCTTCCGTCCGAGAAGAGGATGCAATCAGGGTTGTCCAGTGGCACGTCAAACAGGTTGTTCCTTATCTGTAAGATGCTATAAACTACTTCCACACAGTCGTGCTGATCCTGGAGGACTGGCAGGTCAGGAAGCAAGGTAGCTGGATTAAGGGGCCCACACCTTTTAAAAATTAGGTTAGTATCTTCTAAGAGTTCGGCCTCTAGCTGTTGCTGACGATGGGCCGAAAAGACTTGGGTTGTGCCCCTACGCAGAAGGGCTGACAAGGCATGAGAGGTCCAAACCGTGGTAAAATGACCCAGGGTTAGGCTCTTTGCCTTTGTGATCAGCAGGGCAGCTGCTGCCAGAGTCCGGGTGCAGGATGGGGTTTCCTGAGCGACAGGGTCGATCTGCTGAGAGTAAAAAGCAAGTGGGAAATGGTGGGGCCCGCTCAGCTGGGTAAGGACGCCACTAGCAATTTCGCCCCTTTCGTGGACAAAAAGGTGAAAGGGTTTGCTGTAATTGGGGGGGCGGAGAGACATGGAGGAGGCCACACTGTCCTTGAGTAACTGAAAGGCTTGGATCGTGTCCGGGGACCACTGCAAAGGGTCAGGAGCAAGGTTAGCAGTGAGTCGGTGGAGCGGTTTGCTTAACTCCCCGCAGGACGGCAACCAGGGGCGACAGAAGCCAATTAATCCTAAGAAACCTCGAAGTTGTTTCTTGGTGTTTGGCAGAGGGCAGTTTTGGATAGTCTTTATGCGGACTGGGTCCATTTGTCTCCCCTCTGGGGTTAACAGGAAGCCCAGATATCGGACCTTCTGTGAGACCCACTGAATCTTGTTAGGGTCTACCTTGTGGCCTCTGGTGTGTAGGTATAATAAAAGTGCCTTACCATTGATGCGGAGGGCAGCTTCTTCGCGGTTACCTAATAGGATGTCATCTACGTATAGGACTAACGTGGATCCCTGCGGACTGGTGAAGCCTTTCAAGTCGTGGCGGAGGCATTGGCTGAAAATCGTGGGGCTGTCTCTGTAGCCTTGAGGAAGTCGTTGCCAGACATAACTTTGTTCCTCCCAGGTGAAACCAAAGAGATACTGAGAGTCTGGGTGCACAGGAATGCTGAAAAAGGCTGATTTTAAGTCAATAACAGTGAACCACTCAGCATTCCAGGGGATTTGGCTGATGATAGTAGCTGGATTAGGAACTACTGCATGAAGAGGGACCACATACTGATTAACAACCCGTAGATCCTGTACAAAGCGCCAACGAATAGGGTCTCCGTCCTTTTTAGGAGGCTTTTTGACAGGCAGTATAGGGGTGTTACAGGGAGTGCGCTGAGGGCGGACTAGCTTTTGTGCAATGAATTCCTCGATAATGGGGCGGATGCCCTCCCGGGCTTCCAGCGACAGGGGGTATTGAGGGACTGACGGGGGGGTTAAGGAGGGCTTCACTTGAATCCTTACTGGCTCTGCCGAAAGGAGCAGGCCAACATTAGTGTCAGAAATTCCCCAGAGGGTTAAAGGCAAGTCAGTGAGGTCAGGGGAGAGAGAGGAGGGGGTTTCCCAATTACCCTGAGTTGGGGCCGAATCTTCTAATACTGTTATCAATAATCCTACCCCTTCAGGAGTGCAGGTTAAAGTAGCCTCAAGCTTACAGAGTAAATTCCGGCCCATCAAAGGGATCGGACAAGCTGGGGAAAAAAGAAAACGGTGAGAAAAACATTTATCAGCATAAATAACATTTAGAGGCAAAGTGAGTCCCAGAGACTGTGGGTTGCCCTCCACCCCAGTTGCAGTTTTAACCTTAGAGGATAGCCAGGGAGAGGGGGCATGATTTAAAAGAGAGAAAGTAGCTCCAGTATCAATGAGGAAAGAGACAGGCAGCCCTTGGACTGAAAGGGTTAGACGAGGCTCTTTGCTGGGAGGGGAGAAAGTGAGGAAGGAGCCAGCTAAAGACATTAAGGAAATAAGACCATCACATTGTTTGCCTTTGCCCCCGGGGTACCGTTATTGAGGAGGCTGAGTTTGCTGCAGCTGCTGCTGTTGCCTGTAGTTGATCCAGGCCTGGGGAACGGGCTGAGCTGGTGGTGCAGGGGTGTATTTGTCCCTGGTGTAAGTATCTGCGGGTGCGACCAGACCCTCTGGGCGTCCCCAGGGGCATTCACGTTTAAAGTGACCGGGCTGTCCGCACTGAAAACAATTTCCTGGTGGCTGGGGTTGCCAGGACCCTCTTCCCCGAGCGCCCTGAAATTCCCTGCCACGGCCACGGCCTCTGCCTCGAACACCGCCGCGAAAAGCTAAAGCCATTAACTTATATTCTTCCTTTTTCTCTTTTTTTTTACTACTTTTCCTTTTTTTCTTCCATGCAAAATCAGCTACGTCCAACACTGAAGTGACTGACTTACCTCCCCAACCAGGGCGAAACTTTAAGAAATAATTCCTTACAGGGGGCACTGACTGATTCACAAAAAACGAAATAAGAGTAGGGTGGTCTGCTTCTCTCTCAGGATCCATCTGAGTGAACATTCGGGCCCCCTCCAATAACCTTGACCAGAACTTTCTGGGTGGCTCATCAGATTCCTGCCGAATCTGCATGAACTTAGCCTGATTAGGCGAGCGGCGAGCCATTTCTTTGAGTCTCTTTAACAATCGCTCTTGATCTGTTCGCAGCTGAGTCAGCCTTGGCTGACTCCAGTCTAGGGGATTCCAGCCAGCGGCTTGATCCCGCCTATCCATCCAAGTAGTATTAACCGCATCGCTATTCCCCCATGTCCTTTCTGCCATCCACAATCTACTACGTTCCTCTCCGGTCAAAACTCTACTTAACAACTGATCTACATCCGTATAAGTAGGATTATGACTTGAAAACAATCTTTTTAAAAGTTCTGTGATCTTTCGGGGATTTTCCCCAAAGGACTCTGACAACCGTCCCCACTCTTTCAAGTCCCATTCTAGCCATCCTTTATATTCCACAATATTAGTATGTTGTAACTGGCCATTATTGTTCACAAAAGGTTGGTCATGCACCTGTAAAGGCATTTCTCTACTTACACCTTTATCACTCACAAAAGGTTTGGCGGAGGCAGCCTCTGGGCTATCCTCAGGGGAGGGGTATGCAACCTGCTGCATCTGCTTGATCTTTTCCCTAGTAATTACTCCTCCCGAGGTGTGCCCTTCCATTTCCCCCTTATCCCTCTGCAGAGATTCCGATCCGGAGTCCTGCAGATTCCCCTCTGCGCCCTGGAGAGAGTCCCCCTGCGGAGGAATAGGGGCAGGGGCAGTGGGGACCAACTGACGAGTTAAAACACGCCGTGGTTTACACCCTTCATTGAAATAACATGGAGGGGGTTCACTCTCGGGAGAATACCTGACTGCCATAATTTTTAAAGATTTCCACAGCTCTGCTGCTGTGTCCCAACAAAACCAGTAACATAACTGTCCCGGATGGTCTTTTTCGATCTGGCTCCTTACTCCTTTTAAGGCAGCCTGTTCGAAAGAGCCATACGAAGGCCACCTCATCTCCGGGTCGGCCAATACCGTGGTATACCCAGTCCAATTCCTTACACACAGTGTGTACAACTTCCTCCTAGACATTCCTGTCTGTACTGGGAGTTTCCCTTCGTTCCATAACTTATTTACAATCCCCAGCGGACTCTCAAGAGGCACGCTAGTCCCTTGACCCATGGTGTCTGACAGGAGCCCTCCAACTGGCGTTTATCCTGCTGTCCAGTACACGACCCCTTAATATTGAATTGGCTGGGAGAAATCTCCCGTGGCGCCTGCCAATTCGTATATGAGTGGTCTGACCACTGGACAGAGGCACCGCACCAGAAGGAAATCCCGGACGAGCCCCCAAATTGTTAGGTAAAAAGCAAGTCCTTATTCACCTTTCCAGCACCCGAGTTCGTGCGGAGTTGGTATGGGCTTACAATCTGTTAGAGACCAGACACCAATTTATTGATTAACGGGCTCACACTAT
>NW_020673918.1:0-2982 GCF_002925995.2 Terrapene triunguis | reverse complement strand
AATGGTACAGGATAACTAAAAACAATTTCATTCACATTGGTTCTACATTGTCCCCCTTTTGACCCTTCAATCCAGGGGCATTGAATGGGTCACACTTTATGTAATTGTTTTAAGGCAGAACCAACATAACAGTTAGGATTACTAATAGGACAATGATGGGATGAAAAATTATATTTAGAATTGCTGACCAGGTGGGCTGCTTCTACAACACTTTGCACCTTTATTTATGATTATTACAGCAGTTGTTGTTATTGTAGAGCACAGGTGATCTGTTGCAAACAAACCAAACAATTATAAAACCATTACCATTACAATAATTGGGTACATTGACAAACAAGATGAGGCCCAAGTTTGATGCTGCAATAGCCATCAAACAATAAAAGTCACTGAGGTCAGGACCTTCTTAAGCACACACAACAAATAAGATTTTGTAGGAGTACCACAGTTGTCATGCAAGGTTAAGCTGATTTGGACTTAAACTAACATTTAGTTGCTAAAATGTTGCAGAATTTTCTATTTTTAACAGTTGTTCTCAAGAGGTTTCTGGGGACCTGAAAGATGGGGCCCTACAATCATGGGCCAAGGTTTTACAGGTTATGGGGGCCCAAGAACTACCCTTTAGGGCTTGGGGAAGTAGAACCAGAGTGCATAGAGGAAAGTGTGGAATTAACAATACAAGCAAATGTAACTAACAATACAAATGTATTAATAACAAAAATTAACAACAAAATGACTATTAGAGAACCTAACAAAAAAAATAAACCTGATGCACTGGGGACCAAAGTCCTTTGGACACAAGTGGTGATTGATCAATTGGATGGACATGGGGGAAGTAGAGAGAGGAAAAGACATTTGCCCTGTCTAGTGTAGTATCCCCTCTTTTTTTTGGACCCAATGCTAGCACAGGACACCACCAGAGACAGACACAGAACATGCAACACAGAACACTGAACACAGACTTTGTCATGACACTATAACCATGGTATTTTATAACTCTTCAGCTGGTACCAGCTCTCCTGATGTTTTGGTTTAGAGCCTGAAAGACAAAAGCTTGGAAACAAATTAGCACAGTGCTTTCACCATGGCAGAACCTGCTTAGTCTCTGCCACAGTGTGTTTGGTACTTGGGGCTGCACAAATGCTAATTAAGTGATGCATTTTTTTGTGAGTGTAAATCCTCCCTTTCTTTCAGTAAAAGGGCGTTAACACTTCATCTAGAAAAAAAATTTATGTTTTAAAATTTCCAGCCATTTTGCCATAGCCTGGAGATCTGAGGCAGAAGCAGGCACTGTTGTTAACTGTTTTAATGGCATTTTGGCCCTGGGAGGAGGAATTTACCCAAATATCCCCCTTCCCAATCTCCAGAGGGGTCCCAAAGGTCTGCCCCCTTCTGGGGTCTCAAATGTTTCTTTTCCTGATGTTACTGCTGCTGTAAGATTTGAGAGTGCTGTTTTAACTCTCTGTACCTAACCTGTTTTCAGTTTTTCTATCTGTTGCTTGCCTGGGCCCGATCCTGCTTTTTCCAATAAACAGTTTCTTTCCATGGGCACAAGCCTTGTTCCACTACCAATTTAGCAAGGAGGGTGGGCTTTCCAACTAGCCCCCACCCTTCCTGGTCCCGTTCCTTAAACATTTTCTTTAAAATTGTGAAATTACCACAATATTACTTACAAAAAAACAAAACAAACAAACAAACATAAACCACACTACACTGCCCAAACTCCTATATCCTTCAGAGTTTGATTTAACAGAACAAGATCTGTATCTTATGTTTTTAACCCACTCTGGGCCAGAGGGAGAGACGCTAAGCCTCCCTCTGTATTACTCGGTCTGCTACCACCGAGGGTTCATACACCAATTATACAAATCCTTCCCCGGACCAGAGTGAGAAACACTAAGTTCTCCTCTTTAGCTCAGTCTTGCTACGGCTGAGGGTGTATGTACCTCTATAACACAATTTAAACCTAAACTCCTATATCCTTCAGAGTTTGGTTAATTAACTGAAAGTTTACACTCTTTTTCCTATAGTGCCAGGCTTGCTAAAGCTGGCGGTGTGCACACCACTTTTATAATAACTGTGGATTCTATGCTTGCTCCCCCTTTCGCATTCTCCACCAATAATGTTATACCAATAAAAACTAGCAGGATCTTATTAAAGGGGACAAGATAAAGATGCCACATTTATTATTAATCTGTAACTATTAGCAAATACCTCAATGCTTATACACATACACTCACACACACACACACACATACACCAAAATGTTCTGCAGCTGCTGGATAGTTACCAGTCCTGATTGTAGTTTGAGTTCGCAGCTTGGGATCGTAGCTCGTGACAGCTAACTGGCCAGGAAAGCTGAGCACGAGGAGGAGCCGGGTCTCTGTCGGGCGCGCACCGATGCTCCTTGATGTTGATAGCAGAACGTTACCCAAAGTCTCTCATCTCACCCTTCCTTTTTTATAGGAGTTTAGTTTGGATTCAAAGTTCCTAGGTCTCGCTGTGTCACGCCGCCTCTGGGTTTGGTGCTTGATCACCCGTCAATTGCAGGCGTGACTGTCAGCCTGGGACCTGGCTTTGATCTTCCTTCTGTTGTTTCTTTTTAGGGCGGATACTTCTTGCTTGAGTTAGGGCTGTTGTCTAGTTCTTCAGCCGTTGGTATTTGAACTTTATCTCATCAGGACGGGCTGGTGCTGGAGGTTGATTCTATCACCCATGCATCCCTCATTCACACATTTCAACTAGACTAATAAAATTACAGCAGGGTTTGCAACAATGAAGGTTGCAGCAAGCCCTTACAAAATGGAGTAAGCGTTTTAAAATGGGGTTTGAATTACAATATGGCACAGAAGTTACAATGTAGGCAAAATGGCAAGTGTAATGAAAGTTACAATGTAGGCAAAATGGCAAGTGTAATGAAATGGTGAACAGAAGTTACAATGGTACAGGATAACTAAAAACAATTTCATTCACATTGGTTCTACA
>NW_020673917.1:0-1034 GCF_002925995.2 Terrapene triunguis | reverse complement strand
GAGCTGCTGCTCGGGGTGTCAGTCTTCGGACTGCACCCCAGTGCACTGGTATGTATGTCAATAAACTGGCCTCAGGCTTGAGTCTTTGAACTAAAATGACTGTGTGGGGGTCTTTGACCACAACACAGCCAAGAACTTAGAAGCACGTCATTCTCAATGAAGTTTACTTGGTTTGCTTTGGTCTAAGACCTGAAAGTTGTTGGGCACTAGCTGAACACCTGCAATTCCATAGGTGCCCCCTCCTCAGGTTTCCCTTGAGTGTGGAAGAAGGTCAGGACTTTTATGCTTCTCCTTTCCAGGCATGTCTGGTCTACACACAGTTTTTGTATCAATTTAATGATTTCAGTCAGGGATGTGATTTTTTTCCTCTACCAAAATAGTTGAATCACAGCTGCATTAGGGCACTAATCAACACAAAAACATTTCCTGTTATTTGAGTGTCATTGCCACTGCCGTAATGCTCAGAACAGCGTTGGCTAGGATACCATCAGTGTCACATTACATTTCATAGCTGCAATAAGCCATCTTCTGGCTAATGTTTTTGGGGTAATGAACCACCCACATAGTTTCCTTGCCCATCTCTTAACCTATCACGCTGTCGGGAGGGGCTCAAGAGTGTGAGTGCCTGTCTCAGGGCAGTCTGTCAAAAACAGGGCAGATACCCCAAACTGGTGGTGTGTTATATAAGCAGATTTCACCAAGCCAGTAACTAATGTGAACTCCTGGACAGGAGTGTTGGAACCTCGGTAGAAGTGTATGGGACGGCATAAGGCTCTGCCCCCTCTGTGGCCCTACCTCTCCTCTCTTCTTCCCCCGAGGCCCTGCCCTCTTTGTGCCTCCACCCCCTGCTCCTTCTCTTTCCCCTGAGGCCCTGTCCCCAGGCCAGGCTGGAAGCCTAAGCCTGGGTGTGATAAGAGCCACCCAGGGAGTGTTGGAACATACAGGTGAATTGGTCTGGTCTCAAGCGATGAGTTTGTTAGTTCTTAGCTAATGCCTGCAGCCTGGGCAAGAGCTGGCACCTCATTTGCCAGCAT
>NW_020673916.1:0-1170 GCF_002925995.2 Terrapene triunguis | reverse complement strand
GGCTGGACGCCCCCACAACCTGCCTCAGGAAGGGTCCTGGAACAAAGCATTGAAGGCAAGCCGCAGAACCACTGCATTCCAAGGCACAAATAGCAGAGCCAAGCCATTGCTCTGAACTCACCCCAGAACAGCTGGGAACACAAGGTCCTGGCACTATCTGAGCGCACAGCCTGAATTGGAAGCAACGGAAGAGGCAGCTCCACTGCCCACCCCAGCATCTGGGACCTGGAGGTCAGAGAGCAGGTGCCATGAGCACGGGAAGTTGCCTTCTTGTACAGTTTTAACACAGAGCACCATCCCGTATCAATGTTGAAATTGCTAAGGTCCACAAAGGTATTTAGGCACCTAACTCCCTTTGAAATCAGTGGCAGTTAGGCACCTAAATAGATCTGACGATCTGGGCCCAAGTGAATGAGTTTGGCAAGTCTCTTAGAAGGCCTAGTCATAGAGGGACTTATCTGCTTTATGTGAGTCTAGAGAAACAAGATGTGGGGCTAGTCGACCTGGCAGAGAGCAGAAAAATGGAGAATTCCTCTTAAGCAATTCCCTGGGCTTGTGAATGTAAATGTAAACCCCAACACCTCCTTTGTAGTCAATAAATATGGTGTGGGTGTGGGATCTGGAACCTGAGCACACAACAAACTGTGCCTGAGTTTGACTGGCCCCTTAATCCTCATCATACTGCCTCATCAGATGAATTGTATTGCTTGATCGCAGACTACGGGAGAAGTTTCCATGCGTGTTTTGGTGTGTGATCAAAGAACCCATATTTGTTGCCTTTCCTTTTTCTCCCATACTGCATGTCCTGGTTCCTGTGCTCATGGGGCTATGAGCTATTCTTTTAACTATTATTGAGTTATTTAATTATGTGTTGCAAAGGACTAACTCTTAACTGGTTAAGAAAAGAATAACTGTCCGGACCTAAGGTTACTGACTGATTCCAGTGTCAGGTCACAAGGTTTCAAGGGTCCTGGTCTGACCAGGTCTGTCTCTTCCAGGCCACAGGCTGTGGGGGACCCTGGTCTGACTTGGTCTGTCTGTTCCAGGTCGCTGGGTGTGAGGGCCCTGGGTCTGACCCCGTCTGTCTATTCTAGCGCACAGGGCACGAAGGGCCTTTGGTCTGACCAGGTCTGTCTGCTGCAGGTCGCTGGATATGATGGGCCTGGGTCT
>NW_020673915.1:0-5899 GCF_002925995.2 Terrapene triunguis | reverse complement strand
TGTGACGTTATTGAGGTAATCTGGGACCATATAGATCATTGTTGCAACCAAGGTCCTGTAGTGGCACCCAAATCTTGTGTAAAGGGGGTCAAATGGGGTGTCTAAGACAAGGTTATGAATTACTGGTTATAATTATGCTGTCTATATATGTGTATCAATTTTGTAGTTGAAGTTAAGAATATTAACTCTATACTGTCTGTACTTCAAACTTATGCTATGCTGCTGGGTGACATCCCAGACAAATTGGTGTTAGCTCTGCCTAGTCTGCTTGATGGCCCATTAAGGACCATCAGCTATACAATGGACCCATTGAAAAAAGGCAGATACGCCTTGTAACTCAAAGTATGCAGGGACTGGCCCATGTGATTCCAAACTCCATTTTGCTGTAATTTTCCGCAGTAAGAACAAAGAGGTGTTCTTACACCTGGAAAAGACTATATAAGGCTGATGCCTCATCTCCATCTTGTCTTCAATCCTGCTTCATACCTCTGGAGGAACTTTGCTACAAGCTGAAGCTTTGAACAAAAGACTGAGGACCCATCCCAGTGGGGGATGTATTCCAGAGACTTGATTTGAACCTGCAGTTTATTCTATCGCTGCTGCAAGCCTGAACCAAGAACTTTGCCATTACTGTATGTAATTGATTCCATTTAACCAATTCTAACTCTCATCTCTATCTTTTTCCTTTTATGAATAAACCTTTAGATTTTAGATTCTAAAGGATTGGCAACAGTGTGATTTGTGGGTAAGATCTGATTTGTATATTGACCTGGGTCTGGGGCTTGGTCCTTTGGGATCAGGAGAACCTTTTTCTTTCACTGGGGTATTGGTTTTCATAACCATTTGTCCCCATAACGAGTGGCTCTGGTGGTAATACTGGGAAACTGGAGTGTCTAAGGAGATTGCTTGTGAGACTTGCGGTTAGCCAGTGGGGTGAGACCGAAGTCCTCCTAGTCTGGCTGGTTTGGTTTGCCTTAGAGGTGGAAAAAACCCCAGCCTTGGGCTGTAACTGCCCTGTTTGAGCAATTTGTCCTGAGTTGGCACTCTCAGTTGGGTTCCGCCAGAACCGCATTGTCACAGTGGCGTAGTCGGCAGGATCCACAGAACCAGGTCAATTAAGCTTTGGGTCAGAACCCCACGCTATCCAAATTTGAATTTTGGGATTGAGAGTTTTGTTGGTTAAAGAGCGGCTGCAATGGCTGAGCAAAGAGCATATGAGGGACTTGGCAAAAAAGCCCTGGAAAATTTGTGTTCAGAAAAGAGAATAAGCTTTAGAAAGAAAGCTACAAATCAAGAACTGAGAAATCTGTTAATGGCCAGCGATCAGGGGGCAAGAGCACAGCCCTTACCTGAGGCTACAGAAGATGCAGAAAAAATTAGGATGCAAAAGGTGACAAGTAAACTGCAACTTGAGCATGAACAGAAGCTAGCAGATCTTCGATTGCTGGAGAAGCAAAAAATAGCAGAATTAGAGAAGGAAGCCGATCAAAGAAAGAAGGAGGCTGATGAGCGAGAAGAGAGAGCTCGTAAGGGGCGTCTAGAGCTGCTCGCTGCTGAACAGGAGACTCGCAGGATGGAACAGGAGACGGCCAGACTTCAGCTCCAAGTAATGGAAGAGCAGAGAAAGTCATCCCCACCTGGTACTCCACTTCCCCCCCGCCATGAGAAAAACTGGGAAAGGATGTGTCCCATTTACAACGATACTGAGGATATAGAGGAGTTTTTGTCTACCTTTGAACGCCTCTGCAATCTGTACCAGATCCCCGAGGGTCAGCGAATGCCTGTCCTGCTGACCAGACTGACTGGAAAAGCCAGGGAGGTATTTAATGAATTGGGGGAACAAGAAGCCTTGGATTATGGGCGGTTTAAAGATTCTGTGTTAAGGCGGTTCAAGGTTACTCCTGAATCTTACAGAGTTAAGTTTAGAAAGTTTAAGATGTCTAATGATTGTACTTTTGTAGAATGTGCTCATAAGTTGATGGGTTTTGTTAAAAAGTGGGTTGTGGGAGCCAAGGCGCATGGGAGTTTTGAAAAACTGCTGGATTTAATAACTTTGGAACAGTTCTTAGACATTGTGCCTGACAATGTGAGAGCAGCTGTGTGTGATAGGGACCCTGAGTCAGTCCTACGGGCAGCAGAGATTGCGGATGCCCACACCCAAAACAGGGCTCGAGAAGGGTGTAAAACCCCAGGGAAAACTAATCACCATTCTCCCCAGTTCAAGAGGAGGGAAGGATTTAAAAGTAAACCTGTCCCTGACTCTTCTAAAGGAGTTCAAGGGGGCCCGGAGGGTAGGAACTCTCATCCCAGGACGGAACAGATTACATGCTATCACTGTGGTATGCTGGGCCACATGAGACCAGACTGCCCGACCTTGAAGGGCAGCCCAAAGCCAGCAACCCCAAATGCCATGATAAATGCCAACTCCATTACCCTGAGCACTCAGGCTGAACCAAGCCACAACAGCTCCACCTTAAGTTCAGGTGCAAGCACAGCAGTAGCTAATGTTAACCCCATCGTCTCCAGTGGCATGGGAGGAGGTGATAAGCTCACCAGTTATGTCAGGACTGAGGCATGGCAGGGGAGTGAGAGGTTTATCATGGAGGCCAAGGTCAATGATGTTGAATGCACGGGATGGCGAGACACTGGCTCGGATGTAACTATAGTCAAGGGACATCTGGTGAAGCCGGAGGACATGCTGCCAGGGGAGTATGTGACGGTAGTGGCGTTATCCGAGTACTCTGTGGACCTGCCGATGGCTAGAATCCACCTGGAGTGGGATGGCTTTAAAGGGGATGTGAAGGCTGCTGTCCGGGATCTGATTCCGGCTGATGTTTTGGTAGGAAATAACATATTGGGGGTGCCTGGCCAAGTTAATGTAGTGACCAGGTCACAGAAAGAATTTGGGGCTGTGGCAGATCCCCTGACTGATGGCAGTGAGGGGGGCAGCAAACAGACAGAGAGTGCCTCTCAAGATGGATCAGGCGAGGGTTTGGCTGAAATATCAGAGACGATTCTGAATCCGAACAAACCCCAGAGTGAATTCATGGTGGCTCAGCAGAGTGATGTATCTCTAGAGAGAGCCAGGAATGATGCTCAGAGTCAGGTCCCAGCCTGTGAAGAGAGAGGCAGGTTTTTTATGCAGGATGGGCTGTTATATAGGGAACCGCCTAGGGGAAGGAAGAATTCCCAAGCAGCAGCTCGCAAACAGCTAGTGGTACCTGAGAGTTACCGCAATGATTTGTTGAAGTTGGCTCATGATAGTCCCTTTGCAGGACATCTGGGTATAGGCAAAACGTGTGACAGGCTGGAGCAGAATTTCTACTGGCCTCACCTGTTTGGGTCGGTGAGAGATTACTGCAGGAGCTGTGAGCTGTGCCAGAAGCGTAAGGGGTTAAGGGGGCCTAGCAAGGTGCCCCTCCAGCCTCTGCCCATTATTGGGGAGGCTTTTGCCAGAGTAGCTGTGGATATTGTGGGGCCCCTCCCAAAACCTTCCAGAAATGGGAAGAAATACATCCTGGTGTTGGTAGATTTTGCTACCAGATATCCGGAGGCTGTAGCTTTGGCTAATATCGAGGCAGAGACAGTGGCAGTGGCCTTGTTCTCTATTTTTAGCAGAGTGGGATTTCCCAAGGAAATATTGTCTGACCGTGGGTCTAACTTTATGTCTGTGGTTTTCAGGCAGTTGTGGGAGTTATGTGGGGTGAAACACCTGAAAGCCGCTCCCTACCACCCCCAGACTAATGGTCTAGTGGAGAGGTTCAATGGAACCCTGAAGGCTATGTTGAAAATGTATGTGGATAGACGCCAGAATGACTGGGATGTTATGCTGCCGTATCTGTTATATGCATACAGGAGTGTGCCCCAAGAGTCTACAGGGTTTGCTCCCTTTGAACTGCTCTATGGGAGGCAGGTCCGGGGGCCCCTAGATTTGGTTCGTGACTCATGGGAAGGTAATGTGGAGGAGGCGGAGCAGCCGGTGGCCGACTATGTGGCTCAATTCAAGGAGAGTTTGCAGGAAATGATGAAGTTGGTTGAGCAGAATCTGAAAGAGAGCCAGAATACGCAGAAAGCCTGGTATGACAGAGATGCTAAAGAGAGAGCGTTTGAAATAGGGGACATGGTGTTGGTGCTAGATCCTGTCCGGAAGAACAAGATGAAAGATGTTTGGTCTGGACCCATGGAGGTAGTGGAAAGGATTAATGAGGTTACCTATGATGTGAGGAAGCCCCAGGTCCAGGGAAGTGTGCAGACAGTGCATGTGAACAGAATGAAGGCTTACCATGCAAGGGAGGTAAATGTGAACATGATCTGTTATGCTGAGGAAGAGGCAGGGTCTGTCCCTTTAATTGACATGGTCGCTGAAAGCCAAGAGGAGACGCCTCTCGAGAGCATTGAGATGGGGGAGGATTTAACCCCCCCTCAAAGAAAGGAACTGCTGATGCTGTTAAAACACCACAAGCGAACATTCTCCAATAGGCCAGGGCTCACAGATAGGATGACACACTCCATTCAGACGGTGGGTCCCCGCCCAGCCCCTAGCAGAGCTTACAGGGCCAAGGGAGAGATGCAAAGACAGATCCAGGAAGAGGTGGAGAGCATGTTGACAATGGGAATAATCACCAGATCCCAGAGTCCCTGGGCCTCTCCCATTGTGATGGTGCCAAAAAAGGATAAGACCATGAGGTTTTGTGTGGATTACAGGAAGCTAAATGCTATCACCCAGCCTGACCCTTACCCCACACCCAGAATAGAGGATCTACTGGATACACTGGGAGGGGCAAGGTTTATAAGCACCCTGGACCTGACTAAGGGGTACTGGCAAATACCCCTAGATGCCGAGGCACAAGAAAAATCCGCTTTCATAGTGGAATCGGGCCTATATGAGTTCAAAGTGCTGCCCTTTGGGATGCGAAATTCAGGGGCTACGTTCATGAGACTTATAAACGAGGTCCTACGGGGATTAGAATCTTTTGCGAGGGCCTATATAGACGACCTGGCCGTATTCAGCGGTTCGTGGCAAGATCACCTGAACCACATAGGGATTGTGCTGCACCGGCTCAGGGAGGCCAATCTAACGGTTAAGGTTTCTAAATGCAGAATGGGAGCTGCTGAGGTGACCTACCTGGGGCACAGGGTGGGCAATGGGCAACTGCGCCCAGAGCCTTTAAAGGTAGAGGCCATTAAAAACTGGCCAACCCCTAGAACTAAAAAGCAGGTCCAATCCTTCGTTGGTCTGGCCAACTATTACAGGAGGTTTGTGCAGGGATTCAGCGACATTGTTGCTCCCATCACAGACCTGACGAAGAAGGAAAAACCAGACCGGGTGCTGTGGACAGAGGCCTGTGAGCAGGGTTTTCAAAGCATAAAGAGTGCTTTGGCCAAAGAGCCTGTTTTGGCCAGCCCAGATTTTGAAAAGCCTTTTTTACTATGTACAGATGCTTCCAATATTGGGCTGGGGGCAGTGCTAATGCAGGAGGGGGAAGGAGGTAAGAGACATCCCGTGGCATATCTAAGTAAGAAATTGTCCCCCACCGAGCAAAATTACGCTACCATTGAAAAGGAATGTTATGCCATTGTCTGGGCTGTCAAGCAACTTAAGCCCTATTTGTACAATAAAAAATTCACTGTGTTGAGTGATCATGCCCCTCTGGTCTGGCTGCACAAGGCCAAGGGCAACAACTCCAGGTTGCTGCGTTGGAGTTTGGCCCTTCAGGAGTATGAAATGGACATAGTCCACATAAGGGGAAAGGAAAATATTGTAGCTGATGCATTGTCCAGAGTGGAGAGCTCTTAGGATGCAGTCAGTGATGTTTGTGACATCCCTTCCTGCATCAATTTTGCGTTGGGGGTGTGACGTTATTGAGGTAATCTGGGACCATATAGATCATTGTTGCAA
>NW_020673914.1:0-2597 GCF_002925995.2 Terrapene triunguis | reverse complement strand
AGGATATAGGAGTTTAGGTTTAAATTGTGTTATAAAGGTACATAATCTGGGGAAGGATTAACCAAACTCTGAAGAATATAGGAGTTTGGGCAGTGTAGTGTGGTTTATGTTTGTTTGTTTTTTTGTAAGTAATATTGTGGTAATTTCACAATTTTGAAGAAAATGTTTAAGGAACGGGACCAGGAAGGGTGGGGGCTAGTTAAAAAGCCCACCCTCCTTGCTAAATTGGAAGTGGAAAAAGCTTGTACCCATGAAAAGGACCTGTTTATTGGAAAAAGCAGGATCAGGCCCAGGCAAGCAAAAGATAAAGAAACTGAAAAACAGGTTAGGTACAGAGAGTTAAAACAGCACTCTCAAATCTTACAGCAGCAGTAACATCAGGAGAAGAAACATTTGAGACCCCAGAAGGGGGCAGACCTTTGGGACCCCTCTGGAGATTGGGAAGGGGGATATTTGGGTAAATTCCTCCTCCCAGGGCCAAAATGCCATTGAAACAGTTAACAACAGTGCCTGCTTCTCCCTCAGATCTCCAGGCTATGGCAAAATGGCTGGAAATTTTAAAACATAATTTTTTTCTAGATGAAGTGTTAACACCCTTTTACTAAGAGAAAGAAAAAAAAATTACACTCACAAAAAATGCACCACTTAATTAGCATTTGTGCAGCCCCAAGTACCAAACACACTGTGGCAGAAACTAAGCAGGTTCTGCCATGGTGGAAGCACTGTGCTAATTTGTTTCCAAGCTTTTATCTTTCAGGCTCTAAACCAAAACATCAGGAGAGCTGGTACCAGCTGAAGAGTTATAAAATCCCATGGTTATAGTGTCATGACAAAGTCTGTGTTCAGTGTTCTGTGTTGCATGTTCTGTGTCTGTCTCTAGTGGTGTCCTGTGCTAGCATTGGGTCCAGAAAAAGAGGGGATACTACACTAGACAGGGCAAATGTCTTTTCCTCTCTCTACTTCCCCCATGTCCATCCAATTTATCAATCACCACTTGTGTCCAAAGGACTTTGGTCCCCAGTGCATCAGGTTTATTTTTTGTTAGGTTCTCTAATAGTCATTTTGTTGTTAATTTTTGTCATTAATACATTTGCATTGTTAGTTACATTTGCTTGTATTGTTAATTCCACACTTTCCTCTGTGCACTCTGATTCTACTTCCCCCAAGCCCTAAAGGGTAGTTCTTGGGCCCCCATAACCTGTAAAACCTTGGCCCATGATTGTAGGGCCCCATCTTTCAGGTCCCCAAAAACCTCTTGAGAACAACTGTTAAAAATAGAAAATTCTGCAACATTTTAGCAACTAAATGTTAGTTTAAGTCCAAATCAGCTTAACCTTGCATGACAACTGTGGTACTCCTACAAAATCTTATTTGTTGTGTGTGCTTAAGAAGGTCCTGACCTCAGTGACTTTTATTGTTTGATGGCTATTACAGCATCAAACTTGGGCCTCATCTTGTTTGTCAATGTACCCAATTATTGTAATGGTAATGGTTTTATAATTGTTTGGTTTGTTTGCAACAAATCACCTGTGCCCTACAATAACAACAACTGCTGTAATAATCATAAATAAAGGGGCAAGGTGTTGTAGAAGCAAGCCACCTGGTCAGCAGTTCTAAATATAATTTTTCATCCCATCATTGTCCTATTAGTAATCCTAACTGTTATGTTGGTTCTGCCTTAAAACAATTACATAAAGTGTGACCCATTCAATACCCCTGGATTGAAGGGTCAAAAGGGGGACAATGTAGAACCAATGTGAATGAAATTGTTTTTAGTTATCTTGTACCATTGTAACTTCTGTTCACCATTTCATTACACCTGCCATTTTGCCTACATTGTAACTTTCATTACACTTGCCATTTTTCCTACATTGTAACTTCTGTGCCATATTGTAATTCAAACCCCATTTTAAAACGCTTACTCCATTTTGTAAGGGCTTGCTGCAACCTTCATTGTTGCAAACCCTTCTGTAATTTTTATTAGTCTAGTTGAGATGTGTGAATGAGGGATGCATGGGTGATAGAATCAACCTCCAGCACCAGCCCGTCCTGATAAGATAAAGTTCAAATACCAACGGCTGAAGAACTAGACAACAGCCCTAACTCAAGCAAGAAGCATCCACCCTAAAAAGAAACAACAGAAGGAAGATCAAAGCCAGGTCCCAGGCTGACAGTCACGCCTGCAATTGACGGGTGATCAACCACCAAACCCAGAGGCGGCGTGACACAGCGAGACCTAGGAACTTTGAATCCAAACTAAACTCCTATAAAAAGGAAGGGTGAGATGAGAGACTTTGGGTAACGTTCTGCTATCAACATCAAGGAGCATCGGTGCGCGCCCGACAGAGACCCGGCTCCTCCTCGTGCTCAGCTTTCCTGGCCAGTTAGCTGCCACGAGCTCCGATCCCAAGCTGCGAACTCAAACTACAATCAGGACTGGTAACTATCCAGCAGCTGCAGAACATTTTGGTGTGTGTGTGTGTGTGTGTGTGTGTGTATAAGCATTGAGGTATTTGCTAATAGTTACAGATTAATAATAAATGTGGCATCTTTGTCTTGACCCCTAAAACGATCCTGTATAAGTTTGTGGGACGACA
>NW_020673913.1:0-2583 GCF_002925995.2 Terrapene triunguis | reverse complement strand
GAACATTTGTTAGATCAAAACCCAACTTCATTTGCCTTTCACAATTTTTTGATTAACTTTTCTGTTAATTACCAAAAATCTTTGAGTGGCAGGTCACTTCCTGTGAGTAAATGCTCACCCTGAAAGAGTTGTCCAAATAAGTTGTTCACTTAAACAAAGGACTATGCCTTCAAAGGCTGTGTGCCACTCACATTTGAACCTGCAGTAACACCAGAGTGCAGGCATCCACGCCATTCCAGCAGTTACAGGGTATGTCATAAAGTACAGGATTAAGATTGCAAGGCAGAGTCAGGCATCAAGAAGGAGAAGTGGGGTTGGATGAGGGAGAATGAACTCAGTAATGCCAACTCCAGCAGATCAAATATCATGTGATTGGCCCCAAAATCATGTGATTTTTAAAGTATTTACATTATGGTTTTTGCTCTGTTCTTTGATTCTGCAATTTCCCCTTACCTGCCCCCAGTGAGTGTGTGACAGTTAATGTCGCCAGCTCTCCACATTTAGTGTGTAAGGGGATTTTGGCCCTGCTGCAGGAGCTCTCAAGGGCTGTCTGATAATGTAGCGCTTCCAGCCCCTCCCCCAAACTTCTAATTAATTCATTCTGTGCTCTGCATCTGCCCGGCCCCACCCCCATCCCAGCAATTAATTATGCACCTCAGCAGCCCCACATCAGTTCTGCCACCTTCAGTACATCTACTATTCTTGCAGCTACAATGGTTCTTCACCCCCACCCTCCCAGCCTGGGAGGGGCAACTACAGCAGGGACCCCTCACCCCCTTCACAGAGCAGGTGTTGTAGAGATGTATGTGTATGTGTGTGGGGGGGGGGGGTTAGGAGCAGAGAGAAGACTGGCCCAGTTTTCACAAGGCGGGAAGGGGGAGCCCATGCCCTGAAGTGCATCCCTAGTGACAAGTACACTGCTCAAGGGTTTCCTATGCTGTTGCTTCCCCTCCTCTGAGGATGCTGTGCGACTGTAAGCCTCATCAATGGGTGAGGATGCAGAGATGGCTCCTCCACAGGATGCAACACAGAGGATAGCAGCAGAGCCCCTCCTACTCCGCTACTAAATAAAGCTGGAATCATTAGAGAAGGGCAGAGTCTCGGGTCAGGACCAGGAAGCACTTCTCAAGGGACTGGAGATAGGCCTGCCTGAGTGCAGCTTAGGACCTGGGAATGCAATACCCACTGACACCAAACTGGGAGTTGGCTTTAGTAGCTGGGGAAGGGAGAGTAATGTGGGGAAGAGATATTTGCCTGTTGGATGTTCACACCAGCAGGCGGAGAAATGAATTAATGGACTCACGCCAAAGTTACTGCAGGAGAGTGTTTTGATCATCATTCATTTCGTTATATCATTGCAGTGTCTTCTCAGGTTGATGCTGCATTCCCTTTCCCCCTAATAAAGTTTTCCTCATAGACTCAGTGCCTGCGAGTCGGGCAGTATTGCCTATTCAGGGAGCCCAGAAAAGCTATTTAATGATTCCAGAAGTTCTGGGTGGGATCTCGAGCTGGAGGTGTGTGTTCATTTGAAGAGGGACCTCTAAGCTATCTGAACTCAGCCCTTGGTGCTGCCTACAATGCCTGGCAGAAGGGTTACATTTGCTAACGTTCAGTAGATGGGAGACAATAGCAGTGGGAGTTGCGGTGCTCAGCACCCTCGAGATGCCATTGTAAATATTTATGTAAGCCAAAATATAGGTGACTATAGTTAGGCATCTAAATAAGTGGCCTGATTTTTAACCCACAGCTCAAAGTAACAAACCTATACAGAAATTTACAAAGGAAATCCAGTTTTCCACATCGCCTGAGCTGACATACCTAAGCTTCTTGTTACCCAAGTTGAGTGTGTACCTGAGTGATGGTTATGACTTTGTTTTCGTTGTACAATACATTTAAACTTTAGAGGAGTCTCCCTGTCTGTTAAGGCAGCTACCATTTTGTGAAGCAGAGTCAATGCAGTGTGACACAGAAGACACACAATGTGCTCTTTTGGGGAGAACTTATTTTTGTTTTTTCTTGTTTAGTTGTTTTCTTCATAAGAACATAAGAGCAGCCATACTAGGTCAGAACAATAGTCCATCTAGCACAGTTTCCTGTCTTCCAACAGTGGCCCAGGCCAGATGCTTCAGAGGAAATGAACAGAATAGGGCAATTATCAAGTGGTCCATCCCCTGTCATTCAGTCTCACTTTCTGGTATTTGGAGGTTTAGGGACACCAAGGGCATGGGGTGTATCCTTGGCCATCCTGGCTAATAGCTATTGATGGACCTATTCTCCATGAACTTATCTAGTTCTTTTTGGACCCAGTTACACTTTTGGCTTTCACACCATTCCCTGGCAACAAGTGCCACAGGTTGGTTGTGCATTGTGTGCAGAAGTACTTCCTTACATTTGTTTTAAACTTACTGCCTATTAATTTCATCAGATAGCCCTGGTTTTTGTGTTATGTGAAGGGGTAACTAACACTTCCTTGTTGACTTTCTACACACCATTCATGATTTTATAGACCTCTATCATATCGCACCTTAGTTGTCTCTTTTCTAAGCTGAACAGTCCGAGTCTTTTTAATCTTTCCTGATATGG
>NW_020673912.1:0-3366 GCF_002925995.2 Terrapene triunguis | reverse complement strand
TGTAGCGCTTCAGTGTAGACACTACCTATCCTGATGGGAGGGCTTCTTCTGTCGGGCCTGGTCTAAACTACAGAGTTAGGAGCGACGTATGGCAGCTTACACTGACCTTACTCAGTGAACGTCTCCACCAAATTGTCATTCCTACCACACTGACTTAATAACCCCACCTCCGCAAGATGCATAGCTCTTAGGCCAATATACTTAGGTCGATGCAATGTCAGTGTGGACACTGTGTTATTTACATCAAATTTAGTGGCCTCCAAGAGGTGTCTCACAATGCCCCACTTTGACCATTTGGGTCAGCATTGTGAACTCCACTGCCTGGCGGTGGCTAGGAACACAGTTATACGTCCCTCTCTTCTAAATCCCTGCAAATTTTTGAAATTTCATTTTCCGTTTGCTCAGCGTGGAGAGATCACCTAGCAACTGCCCAGCTGACCATCCCGGCTACACACTGCAGACGTGCTCCTGCCTGGAGTACACAGGAGGTGGTGAATCTCCCGGTTGGGGGGGGGGTGCAAGGCGGTGTAGGCACAGTTCTGATCCAGCCATAGAAACATCAATATCTAGGAGCAGATCCCTGGGGGCATGGGGGAGAAGGGCTACAAAAGGGATCCACAGCAGTACCACAGGAAAGCCAAGGGGCTGTGGCAAGCGTACCAGAAGGCAAGGGAGGCTAAGAGTTGCTCTGGTGCAGAGATGCCGACATGCTGCTTTTACGAAAAGCTGCAAGCCATCCTTGGCAGAGACCCCATCACCACCCCCAAGAGTCCTGTGGATACGTCAGAGGAATCAGAGTCACAGGCCTCTGAAGTGAACAGTGAGCAGGAGGCGTTGGACAAGGAGGCAGGGGAGTATGGGGGACAGGCAACCAGGGGAACCAGTGGCACAGTGAGCCAGGACCTGTTTGTGACTCCAGAGTAGTTGAGCCAGTCCCTACAGTGCAGCTCGGGTGAGCCTGATGCAGGGAAAGGAACCTCTGGTAAGTAGTCAGTTTGCATTGATATTGCAGGGACACAGCTGTTCATTTACACTTTTGGTTTTTTTTAATCACGCTAGAAGAGGTAGTAAAATAACGAAGAGAGGTAGAGTTGCTATCTGCTTCTCATTCCCCTGTACAGTTAGGCAAACAAACTGTTCTGCAGGGCCCCCTTTATGTGCACCAGGATGTCCTGTGAATCCTCCATAGAGATGTCAAGTATACTTTCCTGGAAGTATTCTGCAATCCTCTCCCAAAGGTTACTAGAGAGGGCTGCCTTATTTCTTCTGCCATGGTAGGACACTTTTCCATGCCACTCAGCAATTACTTCAGCAGGCACCATTGCAGCACACAGCCTAGCAGGGTATGGATCTGGTCTGCAATTGGACGCATGTAGGAGCTGTTCCCTTTCAACCTCTGATACCCTCAAGAGTTAGATATCAGCTAAAATCATCACCTCGTCAGGAAAATGGTGCCAGTATTCAGTTCAGTTGCTCATACCCGTGAGCCAACCCCCCCCCATTTATTGTCCCAACACGCTTCCCCGCCCCCGCCCCTCCCCCCACTGGTCCGTACTCACCAGGGCTGGGACTGTCACTGTGCTCTATGAATCCCAAGGAGAAGTGAGAATGTAGTGATTGTAACCTGTGTGGATCAAAGGGAGTGAGTTCAGTATACCAAGTTCCATTTATCTTGTGACTACACTCACAATAGTACCTCTGTAGTGCATTGTATCTTTTGCAGCTGGAAATGTGGCCTTCAGGTCTCTCCACATCAGTGAAGCAGCTCAGCCAGATGAGGAGAAGGAAGAGGACGTGGGATGACATGTTTCAAGAGATCCTGCAAGCCTCTAGTGCTTCAAATACCGAGCACAGGGTATGACAGAGTCAAAGGCCCGATGCTCTGGAACTGCTCTGTATGAAGCCAGACAGAACTCGAGGTACTGTGATTCTCATTAGGGCACGCTATCCAGGGCAAGTAGCCTCTTCGGCTATGGCCTTCCTGGGTCTGAACTCGGAGCATTCGGCATCTCTGTTCACACCGTATGCTTCCTGGCGCGGGTCCAACTGGATGGGACCCCTGGGGAAGCCAGAGGGCCCTGCACCTCAACTCCGCAGTCAGCTGTGACTCTCTGCCAGCATGTAACACAGAAGGTTTATTAGGCAACAGGAACACAGCATAGAACAGATCACGTTAGCACAGAAATAGTGACTTTCAGCAAAGTTCATCTTGGGGGTGGGAGGGATTGCCGGGTTGGACGCCCTGGGTCGGACGCCCTGGACTACCCCTCTGTGAGTCCCCAACCACAGACTGCCCAGCTTCCAGCGACCCGACCTCCAACACACGTCACCCCTCCTCCTGGTCTTTGTCTCGCTTCCCAGGCAAAGTGTGACCTGGTCGCATCCCCTCCCCCCCTCTGCCCCAGGTTACGAAGAGCACTGGCCATCACTTACGTGCAGGCAGCTGGAGCTGCCTCACCTGCCCCTGAGGGCCTCAGCAAAAGTCACACACCCTTATTCTCACCACCTAGGCATTGGTGCAATACACAGGGAAACTGAGGTACACACAGTATTCATGCGAAACATTAAGACTCACATAGGCTCAAGTACAACATAATAAGGAGGAAAAATCTACTGTGTCACACAGGGCTTGGAGGATCCCCCTCACGGACAGCATGAACAGGGATGGAGTGGAGATGAGAAAAGCACAGGAAAAGGAAATAGAGGTGCAGCAGGAGAAGTTAGCACTTTTCAAGCGGCAAACAAACATACTGGAAACACTTGTTGACCTTCAGGTTCAACAGACCCATGTTTGCCTCCCTCTTCAGCCCATAGAGAACTGTATTCTGGGAATCTCCCTATACTCCCGCCCCTCCTCCCGCCCCCATACATTCCACGTGGCATCCGGAGACGCTGCGATACCCCTACCACGCCATGCCGGGGGAGAGTACAGACAATCACAGCCCCACATACACTGACCTGTGAGAGACACGGTTGGTGTACGTGTTTGTGAAATGGAAATGACTGTTCTTTCCCTTTCAAAGGTTTTTCTCCCTGTATTTATAAAGTTTCATTCAGTTATAAATATGTCTGTTTGCATGGGTTTGGAATAAAAGTCTATTTATGGAAACTTAATTCATTTTTATTAGTTCACAATATATGCTGGCTGGGGCTGACATTCACAGATAATAGCAACAGATGCATTAGCAGTGTTTTATTACTACACACACAGAATATTCATTACCAAAGGCGGCACGCGAGCTGATTTTCAGTGGCACTCACACTGCCTGGGTCCTGGCCACCAATCCGGGGGGCTCTGCATTTTAATTTAATTTTAAATGAAGCTTAAACATTTTAAAAACCTTTTTTACTTTACATACAACAATA
>NW_020673911.1:0-3149 GCF_002925995.2 Terrapene triunguis | reverse complement strand
GCCCCGCCCCCCCCCCCCCTCCAGTGTCCCGATATTTGACTTGGGTGATCTCGTCACCCTAGTCAGGGATGTGCTTTTTGCTGTCCCTGCAAAAATCTACCCTAATATGGCATAGTTACAAGCCTTTGAAAAAAATCAGTTTGCCCATGCTCAGTTGAGACTTCTTGGATTCCCTGAAAATCCTGTCAGAACTGAGCATGTTCCAGCCTGGGGTTGATCAGGTCTTTCCCTGCAATGGCAGCTCAGGGCTGTGCCAAGTCAGCACCAGAACTGAGAGCAGGAGCCTCTCTCTCTTCTGGTCTCAGTGATCTACCCCCTAATGACCCAGGCAGCGTGGAGGCAGACATGCAAAACCCGTGAAAAAAATGCAGAAATTGGGCTTGTTTTTGGCTTAATTGGCTTGTGAGTTCTTGTTGGCTAGTTTTTGGCTTGTAGCTTGTTGCTGCTTCTTTTTGATCAGCTCCTGGCAAACGGGGCGGGGGAGGGGGGGAAGAGACAGAGGTGCACAGCTGGCCCACCACAGTCCCAGATTGCATGCCAGGGGGATCTAGTTACATAGGGTGTTGGGGTTCTTGGGGATTGGCTTGTTTTGGCCTTGTTTTGAAATGGGATTAGCTTGATTTTTGGCGTATTGTGAAAATCGGGGTGCTTATTTACTGCGTGAAAGTTGGCAACTGTGTGTGGAGGAGGAAAGCTGCCTGATTCTAATGCAGAAGGGACAACACATAGACCTGGGGAGAAGACATGGGGAAGTAGACTGGAACAAGGAACTTGGGAGGGGATGGAAGTTGGAAGTTGGGACTGGAGGCTGGCAAAAAGGGGAGAGGGAAACTGGGACTGGGAGCCCAGAGAAGAGGCTGGGACAAGAAGTGAAGAAGCAGTGGGAGGAGACACTGAGATTCAAGGAGCCCAGGGAGGGAGATTGGGACTGGAAGCCAGTTGGAACAGGGAATGTGGGCAGGGAGAGACAGGTTGGATCAGGAGGTGGGTGGGAAGGGGCCTGGGAATGGTTGGATAAGAGGTTTGGACAAGCAGGGTTTACTTCGGGGGTTAGGGGGGCAGGAGAAGAGACACTAGGACTTGATGGGCAAGGAGACTGGAACTGTGTGAGAAGCGTGAGGAATGGAGAATGGACTGCCTAGGTGAGAAGAATGGGACTGAGATGAGGAGACAGGAGTGGCAAAGAACAGGACAGGTAGGAGGAGATAGGGCAGAAGGGATCAAACTTGGTGGCGGGGGGTGGGATAGGTAGAAGGGTCTGTCTCCGCTAGAGCATACTCCTAGAGCCTGGAATGGAACCCAAGATTGCTGAATCTCACCATTTCTCTGCTGGCAGCAAATATCCATGAAGCCCCCTCTAGTATTGGTTGGCACAGAGCCTGACAACCTGCTACTGCTATCCAATATTCCTTTATCTTAAGTAGTAGGGGTCCGTGATAGATCTAAATGTTCCAACCCTGCTGATGAACCATGTGGGTGACAATATGATGCCACGTGATGGATTTTCTGTTTTTTCCGTATTTTTTTTTAAAAGCTAGGAAATTACACACACAAATAGCATGTGATCATGTAATCAAAGACTGTATCATAATGCATACATACAAGGGAGGCAAATTAAGGTTGCCCAGGGAACCCGAGCTTTTACCTCACAAGGGAATCTGCTATTGCTATCAATTTTATATGGAAGGCATTCAGGTACTTTTAGTGATTAGTGGCAGTACAGAACCCTAAATTAGCTAGCTAGATAGCAAATACTTTAAAAACACTGAGCAGCTTTTCAGGTGGATGTGGTAAAGGCTTGTGAAACAGATCAGATGTGAATTACTAATCCATAAATCAGGAAATGTTTCTAGCACTTAATCCAGAATCTGAAAGCAGTGCTACAGAGCAGACTTTAGCATCTAAGGGTATGTCTTCACTACCGGCCAGATCGGCGGGCAGCGATCGAGCCAGCGGGGATCGATTTATCACGTCTAGTCTAGATAAATCGATCCCCGAGCACTCTCCCGTCGACTCCAGTACTCCAGCTCGGCAAGAGGTGCAGGCGGAGTCAACAGGGGAGCGGCAGCAGTCGACTCACCGTAGTGAAGACACCACGCTAAGTCGATCTAAGTACGTCGACTTCAGCTACGTTATTCACGTAGCTGAATTTGCGTAACTTAGATCGATCCCCTCCCCCCCAAGGCCTAAGACCCATATACAGCAGAAAAACAAAGGGCCTAATCCTGCTACCCTTACTCATGTTGAACAGTACCTTACTTCACTAGTAATCTTACTGAAATCAACTGAACTTCTCAGAGTAAAGTAATAGGCCAAAAGAGGATAAAAATGCTTGTTCAGTTTTGTATTTTAAACAGGATCAAGGAGCTCTGCAGGACTGCCAGCTTTGCCAGAGAGAGTTGTATTGGGGTGGCGGGGGGGGGGGTGATGAAGGGGAAGCAAATAGATTTTAGGATGTTAAATGCAGCAGTGCTAGGAGAATTGGTATAAAGAGACATTCATTCTCTCACTGTATGCTTTAAAAGTAATCAATTCCTGTGCCTAACCTGTTAGTGGAGACTTCTTTGCTGCCAGATACATTGTAAAGATATCTGCTTCTTTGGTCCTATAAAGGAGAGTCTTTATGGTCAAACAATACGACTGGACAAACTGCACCCTGATACCTTGCGCAGCTCCTGTATCTTTATAAAAGAGTCAGGCCAGAGCCTAAAATATTTACAGACTAATCCTTTTAAGGATCGATGATGCATATATGAACTGGAGGTTTTACATCAAGCTGAAGCATAGATGAGAGGGATAAGAAGAGTTCTTTGCAGATAGAAAAGGGAGCGCTTGACTACGGAAAACTACCAAGAATTTACAAGAAAACTATCAAATCTTATTGCTGCTCACCAGAACAATTCTTAAATTAGGGGTTCTCAAACTGGGGGTCAGGACCCCTCAGAGGGCTGTGAGGTTATTATACGGGGTGTCGTGAGCCGTCAGCCTCCACCCTAAACCCCGCTTTGCCTCCAGCATTTATAATGGTGTTAAATATATAAAAAAAGTGTTTTTAATTTAGAAGGGGGGGGGTCGCACTCAGATGCTTGCTACGTGAAAGGAGTCACCAGTACAAAAGTTTGAGAACCACTGCCTTAAATACATGTTTC
>NW_020673910.1:0-1900 GCF_002925995.2 Terrapene triunguis | reverse complement strand
TGCTAACTCAGTTCAAGCTAGTGTGCTAAAAGTAGCAGTAGGGACATTGTGGCACTGGCTGACTGTGCCGTAACAAGGGCGAGGCGAGTTAGGCACTTGCCTTGGGTGCGCAAAGCTGAGGGGTGCAGAAAAAGACAAATTAAGTTTTTTCTTAATGAAAAATTATAATCCCATAATATGCACATTGTGTCATGACAAATGTACAATGTAAATGGAAAATAAATAGAATACACCCTATAGTAATTATAAAGCATTGGTTCTCAAACTGGGGGTTGTGACCCAGTTATGTGGGGGGGGGGTCACAAGCCCCGACCCCAGCACATGGCTGCAAGTTGCGAGCCCCGACCCCTGTGCTGGGCTGTGAGCCCCGACCCCTGTGTGGAGCAGGGCTGGCTCCATAATTTTTGCTGCCCCAAGCGCCAAAAAAAAAAAAAGCCGCAATTGGGAACTCTAATGCTGCAGCTTCATCCTTCGGCAACAATTCAGTGGTAGGTCCTTCCCTCTGACACGGACTGAGGGACCCGCCGCCGAAGAGCCGGATGTGCCGCCCCAACCACCTGCTTGCTGTACTGGTGCCTGGAGCCGGCCCTGGTGTGGAGCTACGAGCCCCGAGCACTGCGCCGGGCTGTGAGCTCTGACCCCACAGGGACGCGCAGCTGTGAGCCCCGACCCCTGTGCCAGACTGTGAGCCCCGACCCTGACCCCAGTGTGCGGAGGAGGAAGGGTGCAATTTTATATTCTTGCCTCGGGCGCAAAAATAGCTAGTTACAGCTCTGCTGGCTGAGACTTGGGCTGGCAGCCTGAGTCCAAGCCAGCTTGACCCCTTGGGTCCAAGCTGCCTCCAGTATTGCAATCTCCACGCAGACATTTTTAACACACTAGCTCAAGGTGAGCTAGCTCAAGTCTGTCTGCCCACACTGGGAATATCACCTCCCAGCTGCAGTGTAGACATATACCCTCAGGTGCTTTTGAACACCTATTTACACACCCAAGCAGAACTAAAAAGTATTCATAATAGTTCTCCGAGGCTGATAATGGGGTGGGAAGGGGGAGGAAAAAGATGCTGCTGAAACAGGATCCTGGATCCTTTAAATAGATTTGGTTTGTGTACAAAATAAGTATAACAAGAATATTGTGTTGCTAGTTCTCTAGGTTTTATCGGGGGAGGTAAGGGATGGTGTTGGCCAATCTAGTTTTAAAATACACACACCATTTCAAGACCTATAATATTACAATCATTCATTCATTTTTTTTTTAAATTTAAAATAAATTGATGCAAGATTGTTCAGACCTTTCAAATCTTGAACAAAAAATGTAGGAGCGCGCAGCCCCACTGCCCACACGGCGGCATGGCTGTAGGGGAGGGGGGACAGCAGGGGAGGGGCCGGGGGCTAACCTCCCTGGACAGGAGCTCATGGGCCGGGCAGGATGGTCCCGCAGGCCATAGTTTGCCCACCTCTGCTCTAGACTAACTTATTAAGAGGCATCCCATGCAACGCAGTACACGTCATAGCTGAGTATTTCTGCTTATATTTTTTTCAAAGGGATATCATTAACCCTGGTGAAGAGGGCTTTTGCAGGGCCTGCCAATCTACTTAAGCACCGTGTTAAGATGTTATGAAGTCTCTCTGAAAGGGACAAACTTAATTTGAATTTGATAAACATTTTATCCAATTGCTTGGAATTGCTCACTCAACATACAAACTGTGAAAATGCTGGGGGGAGGGGAGCCAAGTGAATTAGTTTTTAATGAAAAACTAACATTTCTAAAGGATGTTTCCAATTAGAGCACAGTACTAGGAGTCAGGAGATGGGAGTATTACTCCCAGCTCTACAACTGGCTTGCTGTTATCTCGGACAAATCACTTAGCCTGTTTGTGCCTTATTTTCCCTGCCTGGA
>NW_020673909.1:0-2781 GCF_002925995.2 Terrapene triunguis | reverse complement strand
CTTCTTGCATGTGACCTGAAAATGATTCCTGTTATAAGAAGGAAGGGGTAGATAAATTAATTAATCATAGAATATTAGGGTTGGAAGAGACCTCAGGAGGTCATCTTGTCCAACCCCCTGCTCATATCTTTTTGCTCCTCTTAATTCAGGCTGAAGATAATCAAAGAGAAAGCCCTACCAGACATCGAGAACTACATGTTTGAGAACCACGACCAACTCCGACAGGCAGCTACAGAGTGCATGTGCAACCTGGTTGTCAACAAAGAGGTAACCATTGGGCCTCTTGCAGTACAGTTGATGCACTGCTTTTTGAATGGCATCAAGAAGGTAGATTGGGAACTTCTGGTCTCCTAACATAAGAACAAGGACATTCAGTGAAACTGACAGGTGTCAAATTCAGATCTCAAACTTTTTCGCTCAGCATGTAATTAGACTGTGGAACTCAATCCCTCTTTGAATCTTTCCAAGTTCCTGGCCTTCCCCATTCTGTGGCAATGGCTGTTTAGATGGGTAACAAGAATATCTAGAGCTATAATAGTTAATGCCGAAAAATGTTTTGGAAAGGATCTAAACCATCCTGCGTCGGGGCTTAAACCAGCCTCTATTAGGGATTAAGTTGACACTCATTGGGGGACAGGTTACCCCACATTTCCCCACTGTGGGGCTCCTTCCACCTTCCTCTGAAACATCTGGAGCTGGCCACTGTTTGAGACAGGATACCAGACTTAAATGGACCACCGGTCTGGTGTAATATGGCAATTCCTAGATACTTTAATACGTGTTTTCTATTATGTATCTGTATCTGATGGTTTGTGAAACTGCTACTCCAGTGTGAATCCCATAAGCCTGGCAACTCGCTCCCCATTTTTGCATTTCATTCTGTTGAGGTTCAAGAGAGATTTGTGGCCGATGGAAACGACCGACTCAAGCTGATCGTGTTACTGTGCGGCGAGGACGACGTGAAGGTCCAGAATGCAGCGGCAGGAGCCCTGGCCATGCTGACAGCAGCACACAAGAAGCTCTGCCATAAGATGACCCAAGTGGTAAGAGGAAAAATCTGATGCCCTAAACACTAAGTCGTTTCAACAAATGCTCAAAGGCAGCCTGGGTATGTTGTAAAATTCTGATGAAAGGATTTTAAAGAACTTCTACAGCGACAAACTTAAGTATCTGTGCGAAACCCTCGGGAAAGCAAATAAATTGGAGTATAAAACTATGTATGTTTAAGCTAACTGTCTAATTTAGTGATTTCCAACCGGGAGTGACATCCTAAAGCTGATTTGAAACTCCCTGCCCCAGATTCTTCCCACGTTAGTGTTTCCTAGGACTAAAACAGCCTTTTTCACCTCATGCATGCCCAAGAGTCTCTGGTTGGGGATTTGAGATAGCAGGGTCTGTCCTTGTACACCCACCTGTCCAAAACCTGGGGTTGGTGTAACCCCAAGATCATTCCAGTTAGGCTGGACAGGGTTCCATTTTTATTTGTTTATCATTTCAGCGAATAATTTTGATGTTTGTTTTTCATTTTCCCCCCATTGTTGTTTTAAATGTTGGCTGCTGTAGGAAATTGTGGGGCGGTCCGACCATTCATGCCAGTAGATGTCGAGATTCAAAAAGTTAAAGCCCTATTACAGTTAAAACACACGTTGATGTCCGGCTCTTTGTGTATTTTGACATGTGATGTTGACAAACGCTTCAGTTCTCAAGCAACGTTTTTCTTTGCCTAGCTGTACAGTTTGATTACTAGCGATGGGAATATTTTTTCATCTGGGTGTGTGCAGTGAAATCAACGTTTACCAGTGTTTACTGATAACAATCTAATCCTTCCAAGCCGACCTATGATGTGTATATAAGGCAGGGTGGACCCACTGTACCGACAGTTCCTTCTCAACCAAGTTGTTGGTTTTGTAGTTAGCTTATTTTATTTTTATGCGTTACTTCCCTGCACACCATTTGTATGTATTCTACTGGGGCTGCCCCTCCTGCTTTCGTGGTTGGGGCATCCTTGACGCGCGCGCGCGCACACCTATCAAGTGCCTCTTCGTTTCCTGGAGGCTTTTCTTTCTCTTTTTCAAGGCTATGCCCCAAATCCTGGGGGGTTTAAACTCTGCCTGACTTTGGTAAAACTGGGATAACTCAACCCCTCTGAAGTCTGGAAGTGAGACTAAATTCATTAGTAGAGATGAGCTGCAACAGTAAGGAATACCACAGTAAAGCCTATTTTAAAAAAAAATCAACCCCCCCCCCCCCCCCCTCCGTTTCAGCTAGCTTTACATTGTGATGGAACCATGCAAAACTCTGACCTCTGTATGGTTGCCACGCAATAAAAACCAGGGTCCAAACCTTGGATTCGGGTTCCATTAGAAAGTTGGATACAGCCCGGCCAAAGACTGGGAGGGCAGGTGCTGCTGCAGATCCGGATGCAGGTAGCCCCAGAGCAGTTTGTGGAAGCCCTTCACTCAGCCAGCCCTTACCATGCAAGGGCTAAGTATTCAGAAACAAACAGTGGAAGGGAACTTAGTGCTTGGTATACAAGCTGGTGGCTGTTCTCACTCCCAGATGACAACTTGTCTAGGAATTAAGAGCCCAGTTTTCATGCACTGGAATCAACCTGTTTGCAGACTCTCCTTTTCCTAAATTGCTACTTTCACCCCTTGAAAAGTGCCTTACTTAGGGGCAAGCTAACCTTGCACTTCAATGATTTCCTCTGCTGTAGAAAACCTTTTCTTTTTTTTTTTAAACTCACAGCTTTTCCTTCCTTGCAGACAACTAGGGTGACCA
>NW_020673908.1:0-2972 GCF_002925995.2 Terrapene triunguis | reverse complement strand
CCAGGGTCATCCAGAACAACAGACCTCCAGAAAGAGTCACTGCTGGAGATGGGCTGCAAAGGTAAGAGCCTACCCATGGTTGAATGTTTTCAAATTTTATGCCAAGCTCAACACTGGCCACAGTTCTACTTCATCTCTAAAAACCCCTCCCAACAATCTGTCATGAGGTATAGGACTATGGTGACTACAGTGAACTATACATAAAGCTCAGAAACAAGAGTGCCATGAATATTGGGGGAAATTGCAGCTCCAAAACACGTGAAGCGTAGTCAATATTGTCAATTAAAAAAGGTTACATAAAACTGACAATGGGACCAAACATTCCTTTTGAGGTCCTCCTGATGACCTCCAACAGGGAGGTGATTGGAAACACAAGAACCTTCAGAGTCTTTAAAAGATAAATACACTCCCTATAACAAAAATGGTGAAAAATCAATTTGTTTGGTCCCCTCCTCTAAACAGCCACAATATGGTAAGACCTGTGGTGGCCAAGCTCTTATAAGCCTCCTAAAATTCAGAAGCACTGGTGGGTCCCCTATGATGATTTGGGAGCTTTGTCCAAATTATGAATTCTGGTTGACATAATGAAATTTTATCAGAAAATCACTGTATCATGAATGCCTCTCTCTCTGTGTATCCACCATGTCTTACCAGCCTGAAAAGCATGTCTTCCTCAGACTGAGGATAACAGGAAGGTACTTTGAACTCAACAACCCTATTCAGGTGCAAACACTCTGAAATAACATGTGACCTCAAGCTTAAGAAAACCGATTTTATCCTACCCCTCTGCAGGGATGGGACGGGTGGGGGGGGAAGGTTGGAGCAGTGGAAAGTTACCAAAAGACACAACAAAGGAAGCAGATGTTGGAAGTGGGGCATACAAAGGAGAGAAAGCAACACAGGATAAGGAAGCACATGGCAGAAGAGAGCATAGTCACAGGAGCTGGGGGAAGAGAACTTCATGAAGGAGAAGCACCCCAGAGTGAAGAAGCCTGGGTGAAGTAGCAAACACTGTCTGCTTTGTTGGACGCAGATGGTCACCCCTAAGGACTCCCATGGGAAGGGTGAGCTAGGAAGGCTGTATTGCAGTTAGAATGTTTATTCTTTTCTAAATGATTTGTTCTCTCTTGTGCTTTATATGATTAAGGAAATAAGCAAATGTGTTAGACTCTGTGGAAAGTTAATCCATGTGTGTTATATGTTTTGCAATTACTATGAGCCTCCAGAAAGAGTTAAACTGTAAATCAGAAGGCTTACAGCTTGAGGTAGAGTTCTGGAAGAGGATATATTTAAGTATGAGGGAGTCTGAAGGGTTAACCCTATGCTGGGGGGGGGAGGGCAAGGCAGCCGGACAGTGGATTACCGTTCTCAGAAGGGAGAATTAGACATAGAGAATTTGCACCTTCAGGATGTGCCTAGGGAACCCAAGATTGGAGCAGTGACTGGACTCTATGCAAACTTTGGAGGCTTAAAACACTCAAGGATCCAGAGGCTTGGATCTCCTCACAGCAGTCTGGAGGATGGCCAGCAGAAGGCACCCAACTGGATCTTTGAAACTCCCAATGAGCTTAAAGTTGGACATGTAAATGTGTCTTCCAAATAAGCCCCCTCACAATCCACTGACAAAAATCTGATTCTTGCAACACACATGCTCATCCCAATGGCCACACCCTCTGGTTCCCCAACTGCTATAATCAGTTTATACAATGTCAATTCTAAAAGGTCACACATTTGCAATTTCTGAGGCAACAGGAAATATGAAAAACAAGGTGTTTATTTTAACCCAACTAGCTTTACTGAACTATTTAACATTATAAAAATGAGTATCATTCAGTACTGTTATGCATCTTTACTTCTGAATGTTTTAAATATATTTTATCCTGTCTCAAAAGTGTCAATTTGTCATAGAATTTAGTGTGTGTTTACCAGAGAAATCAGAGTTCTGTTGCATAACTAGGATCTCACAGGTCTCAGAATAACTGAGAATCAAAAGAGAATAAATATTATGAAAAATATTGCCTTACCAAATTCAGTATGTGGGTCAGATACAAGATCCCTGTAAAGTTCAAAAACAATTGCAGTGGTAGCATCATTGAACAAAGACTCTCCTTTAATTAGATTAATGACGATTTTTGAAAGACCTTAAAAAAAAGAAAATAGAACAAACATTTATATGAAACTCTTCTACTACGCTAATGAAAATTAGGGGATTAGTTACATGAAAATTGCACCAATTCAACCTAAGGTGTGATTTTAATCCACTTTAAGTAAACCTGCTACACAAAAGGTTGTGTGGACACAGTTTTTTCAACTTAAACCAAATTTATTTCAATTTAGTTTAAGTTGATTTGGAACAGGTTTAAATTAAACCAGAATAAGCCACTCTTACAATGAAATGAGAGTGTCTACAAAGGGATTTGCAATAGTTTAACTAAATTAGTTTAAAACCAATTTAAGTTAAACTGGTGCAACTCCTGCATGTGGACAAGACCTAAGTTACTTATCCTAAGTGGCATTTCTCTGAATTTCCACAGATTCACGTTCTTAAAGTCAAATACCAAGCCATGAAAATAACTTGAGGTAATCTGAGTTTGTACAACCAACAGGCACATATGTTGATGCAGAAAATATATTTCCAGAGTATCTGCATAGAATCAATAACTTGGAAGATAAGTAGGGAGGTGGCTGCATAAATGGAGGTTACTTGCCTATAACCAGAGATCTTCAAGATTAGCCTCTGCATATTCACGTTTGCGGGATCAAGTTGCTGGCATCACAAGCTTCCAGCACCTTTTGGAAAGCAGTGTCTGTTGGGGCTATTCACCCCTCTTCCCTCTTTTCCCTCTCCCATCCTGGAGGGTTCTGAAGGTATGAACAATGAGGATGGCCTCAACTGCCCTTCAATTCCTTCCAATAATGTGGGAATTCCTAACCTGAAACTCCAAGGAAGTGGGGCATAGAGCACAAAGTGT
>NW_020673907.1:0-1463 GCF_002925995.2 Terrapene triunguis | reverse complement strand
GGCAGGCCCTCAATATAAGAGGAAAAATGCGACCTTGTAACGAAAGCACATGTGCTGTATAATGTGAACAGCAAAATTTAATGTGAAAGAGTGTACCCATTGTTCTCTAAAATGTGTCTTTTTTAACCACCTCTCCCTTCTCCTCCACTAGCTGCAAATGTTTCTCCTTCGCAGAGGCTAGTGAAGATTAGAAGGAGAAAATGGCGGACTCGGGATGATATGTTCTCGGAGCTCCAGATGTCTTCCCACGCTGACAGAGCACAGCAGAATGCGTGGAGGCAGTCAATGTCAGAGTGCAAAAAAGCACAATATGAATGAGAGGAGAGGTGGCGGGCTGAATCGCGGGCTGAAGAGAGCAAGTGGGGGCTGAAGAGGATAGGTGGCGTCAGCTTGCTGACAGAAGGCAAGAGTCGATGCTCCGGCTGCTGGAGCATCAAACTGATATGCTCCAGCGTATGGTTGAGCTGCAGGAAAGGCAGCAGAAGCAGAGACCGCCACTACAGCCCCTGTGTAACCAACAGCCCTCCTCCCCAAGTCACATAGCCTCCTCACCCAGACGCCCAAGAATGCTGTGGGGGGGGGGCCTCCGGCCACCCAGCCACTCCACCTCAGATGATTGCCCAAGCATCAGAAGGCTTGCCTTCAATAAGTGTTAAAGTTTTAAACTGCAGTGTGTCCTTTTCCTTCCCTCCCCGCCCACCCCTTCCGGGCTACCTTGGCAGTTATCCCCCTAGTTGTGTGATGAATTAATAAAGAATGTATGAATGTGAAGTAACAATGACTTTATTGCCTCTGCAAGCAGTGCTCGAAGGGGGGAGGGGAGGGTGGTTAGTTTACAGGGAAGTAGAGTGAACCAGGGGTGGGGAGGGTTCATCAAGGAGAAACAAACAGAAGTTTCACACCGTAGCCTGACCAGTCACAAAACTGGTTTTCAAAGCTTCTCTGATGCGCACCACGCCCTGCTGTACTCTTCTAACCGCCCTGGTGTCTGGCTGCGCGTAATCAGCGGCCAGGTGATTTGCCTCAACCTCTCACCCTGCCATAAATGTCTCCCCCTTACTCTCACAGATATTGTGGAGCGCACAGCAAGCAGCAATAACAATTGGAATATTGGTTTCGCTGAGGTCTAGCCGTGTCAGTAAACTGCGCCAGTGCGCTTTTAAACGTCCAAATGCACATTCTACCACCGTTCGGCACTTGCTCAGCCTATAATTGAACAGGTCCTGACTACTGTCCAGGCTGCCTGTGTACGGCTTCATGAGCCATGGCATTAAGGGGTAGGCTGGGTCCCCAAGGATAACTATAGGCATTTCAACATCCCCAACAGTTATTTTCTGGTCCGGGAAGAAAGTCCCTTCCTCCAGCTTTTGAAACAGACCAGAGTTCCTGAAGACGCGAGCATCATGTACCTTTCCCGGCCATCCCACGTTGATGTTAGTGAAATGTCCCTTGTGATCCACCAG
>NW_020673906.1:0-4619 GCF_002925995.2 Terrapene triunguis | reverse complement strand
TACAATTAGCCACAAGAAAACACAATGAGAAAGAAAGAGAGACAGAGGAATTGTGACCCTTAAAGGGAGGTCCCTTACATGTTTCAATGTCAGCAGAAGCCAGTTTCCCTGTGGTACCAAAGTGGATTCTGATGAATTTGCCCTTTAAAGGAAAAAAAAAGTCATTTAATTTAAAACCCTCAGAGGCAGACAAGGGATGAAATCCTGGCCCAATTGAAATCAATGGGAATTTTGCCTTTTACTTCAGAGAGGCCAAGGCTTCACCCTAGATGTATTTTATTAATAGGTAGTGAAATTTTTAGCCTATGTCACTACTAAATATTTAGGTAAAGACCTATGCTAAATTATTAACATCCATAGTGACCAATATAGCCACAATTGTACAGTTCACATAAGTTGAATGCACGGGAGAAAGGAAGGCCTGAAAGCACAAAAGTATCCAGACGCCAAAGTCCCTGTTTTAGGCACTTAAGTCCTGGTTTAATCAGCATTGTGACGCACAAAACTCCTGCTGAACCCTGTCGGTGCCTAAACTCCCTTGACACCTATGTTTTTGCAGTAAAAGTTCCCCGTCATCTATGTTCTTGCCTCTGGGTGTGCGCACTTCTGCCTCCCTCTAGCCATAGGTGCCAATCTCCTGCCTAAGCCCCAGAACAATTGATGTACCAGGGGAAGACAGGCATTCAGCTGCTTAAATCGCATGGGGGGCCTGATCCGGCAGGCATGCTCAGAGGACTCCTCCTGGATCAGGCCCCTCAGATGAGTTAACAAAGAGCAGCCAGGGATGAAGGACTTCCCTCATAATCTTTAGCCCAGTGGTTAGGGTGCTCACCTGGGATGTAGGAGACCCACCTCTGCCTGAGGGGAGAAGGGTTTTGAACAAGTACCTCCGTTCAGATGAGTATGTTAACCACTGGGCTGTGGACTCTTCTGATGTGGGGCTCCGTCAGTCTCTCCTGTTGTCGCTGTTGCACTCTGGATAAAAATAAAGAGTCACTAGAACAGGAGGACTGGATCCTGGGTCTCCCACCTCCCGGGTGAGTGCGCGAACCACCAGATCTATAGAGTCATTCTCTCACTTCAGTCTCCCCCACACAGAGAGCAGAAGCATGAGAATGACTCCATAGCTGGGTGATTACTGCACTCACATGAAAGGAGGGGAGACCCAGGGTCCCACTCCAATGACTCTTTAATTATTGATCCAGAATGAGACAGCTTCAGCAGGAGAGACTGAAGGAGCCCCACATCAGAATAAATGGTTAGGGCTCTCCCCTGAGAGGTGGTAGATACTGTTCAAATCCCTTCTCCTCATCCAATGGCAGTGGGACTTGAACTGGGGGTTGTAGTAGGAAAAGAGCATGAGACATAAGCCCTTGTATCAGAGGCCTGGTATGAGACCTGAGGCCTGGGCTAAAGTAGTGGTCAAAGTTTTGCTAATATCAAGCAAAGTCAGGCTGTAAGCCAGAGGCAGGCCCTGCTCACATAATCTGGTAAGAACAGGGCTGACACTGCAGAAACACACATTCCTAAGAAGTGCTACACACAGGCCATGCACACAAACACATTCCAGAAGGTGGTACCAGAACGCCTCGATACCAAACACATTCACCAAGATAACAGGAATATGCTGACCCATCCTAAAGATAACGTCAGGATGACAGCATGATGGATAGAGATGTTTTGATTGAACCAACAGGTACAAGGTGGTGGTTAGCTATGTCAGAGGGCAGTATCTAACCACATCAGAGGGGCAATACATAATTGTTTGTATTGGTGTATAAAATGGAGTCTCAGAGGGAGTGTCTTTGGCCAGCCTAGGGGGGAATGGAAAGTCCCGCCATTCACTGAGCTGCATCCATTGTCACGGGCATACATGCATTGAGTGTACTTGTAGCAAGTATAGGGCACCAATACTGTGCTTTGTCGACAATAAACCTGGCTGGGTGCCTTCAGACCTTGTGGTCATTGGGTGGTTCACTTGTGGTCATTGGGTGGTTCACTTGAGGTCTGCTGCCCCAGCTCTGTGCACTAACTGCCCCAATAACAACAATGTGGGTGAAACCAGACAATCACTACCTCTCAAATGAACACTCACAGGAAAATGATAAAAGACAAAAACACTCTATCACCTGTGGGTGAACACTTTTCACAGAGTGATCACTCTATGTCTGACCTCTCAGTGCTCATCTCAAAGGAAACCAAAGCCTGGGAGCTTAAATTCATCACTCTGCTAGACACTAAAAACCGTGGACTGAACAGAAACTCTGGATTTATGGCTTATTACAACAATATGTAACCCACTAACCCCCATTTTTGTCCTATGACTGCAGAGGTGTTAATGGGGCACTCTACCTTGAATGGGCCCTTACAATATGTGTTAACTACTTATACTAAATAATCTGTTCCACCTTGCATTTAGCTGTGATGCTCAGAGTACCCTTCCCAGACCTGAAGAAGAGCTCTGTGTGGCTGGAAAGCTTCTCTCTCTCACCAACAGAAGTTGGTCCAATAAAAGATATTACCTCATCCACCTTGTCTCTCTACTATAATTTCTGTTATTTATATGTATGTTTAATCTGTCCTTGTTTGAAAACCAGTAAAGACATGATAAAAAATTCTAATTATATGAACATAAATTGTCCCATCACTGCACTTGAGTGAGTGGCAGACACCGTACCCTCATGTTTGCCTAGAACTAAGAGCATTTCTGACAAAAAAGACTTACAAAACGAGAGGAATTGTCATTCCTCACAGTCTTGGCATTCCCAAAGGCCTCCAGCAGGGGGTTGGCGCTGATGATTTGATCTTCAAGGGTCCCCTACAAAGTAATAATTATTGTCAAATTAAGGTTGTTTTAAACCAGTATATACGTGGCAGTTTCAGAAAAGAGCATTTAATCCCATCTTTAGTGACCAACTCACGTGCATTTTGCCTGGCTCTTCCTTCTTCTTCTCCCCACTAGCTGCAATTGTTGCAAAGTACTGGATGACACGCTTTGTGTTCACAGTCTTTCCAGCACCAGATTCTCCGCTGTCAAATCAAACAGAGAAGGAAAGAACACACATAACCAAAGAGTTTCTTCCTGCAGCACATAGCAAAGCCAGCAAAAACCAGGGCAGGGAAATATACATACGTGATGAGGATCGACTGATTCTCCCGATCTGTGAAAGAGACAGAACCAAAAAGACTTTTAAAAGAGTTACTGAGTAACGTTGAACTGACTGAAATGTGTTTGAAGTAAATATGAGATCGTCAGCATTTTTATCTGAAACTTTTTTCAACAAAAACTAGCCTTTTTTCAAAACTAGAAACTTTCTCTAGTAGCTTCCGATTTCTTGAGATTTTTGTTTTTAATCAGCATTGGAAATGTTTGAGTTTTTAGGAAATCCTTTTTTTTTCCCTTTTGTTTTCTTTTTTGTCACTGAATGCCAGTAGAATGAATTATGCCCAGAATGAGTTGGGGGGGGTTTCTGGTCACTTTTTCTGTTTTCTTTTTCTTTTTTGTTCATTTTAGCACTAGTCTTACCCTTCTCTTAATTTTACCTATTCTGTAAGTTTCCAGAGTTGAGGAAGTTTCTAAAAGTTACAAAGTGGGAAAAGGAAAAAACAAAATGAAAATGTGAAGATAAAATAAAGCTATGAGCATCATCCATTCTACTGCATCCAGTGGTAAAAGGAAAAAAAGAGAAAGGAAGAAAACAAAACCAATATTTTAAAAATCATTTCAGTTTGTAATGAAATTACTTCCAAATTTTGATTTTTTTCATGAACTGTTTTCTCTCTCTCTCTCTCTCTCTCTCAAACAATCAATGTATCAATTCCATGATATTTAGGTTTTGAGTTAAATTCACATGGATTGACAGAACCACAGGATACGTGGACTTCAGACCAACTTATACACATTTTCCTTTCATCAAATTTTATTATTCAGAAATCTGAACAAGTGACTTAAATCTCTGTAGGGCAAATGATTATATAAACAATACTCTTAACTAAAAGACAGCTAAAAGTTTGCAAGTTCATCCTAACCTCTTGGAGCTGAAATTTCATGAGATCATATAGTTTCTGAATCCAGCTATGCTGGAAATACCATGAGATCAACATTTTATCAAAGCATTTTACACTTTTGTTCTAAGCCTGGTTGAAACCTAGGAACAAAGAACAGTTATTTTTTTAGAAAAATTAACCAAACTTTCCAGAATATCAAAAAGGATTTGTGTGAAATTTTGGGTCAGGTTTAGATTCAAGTGCTGGACAAAGTTTTGGGTCAGTTTCAGTGTGGGTTTCAATGAATTCTTGTTTCATCTGAACCACTTTACCTATCACTATTCTTAGCACTTTCAGTGTCTTTGGCTATATGTTATGGGTTTGATATTTAGAAAAACTAAGTGCAAAAATATGTGTAATTTGCACTGGTACTGATGATGGCTGTGAAGGAAATAAGGCTCACAGATATTTGCTCACCAGTGAATGCTAAAACTCAGCCACTGTGATTCCTCATATGAAATTTTCATTGTATAATCACTTTTCAGGAGTTGAGCCACTCACCAGTTAACATGAACTGATAGGCGCTGTCAGAGATGGAGAAGATGTGGGGAGGGGCCTCTTGACGCTTTTTG
>NW_020673905.1:0-3048 GCF_002925995.2 Terrapene triunguis | reverse complement strand
TCAGCAAACCTTGCTCCCGAGTGGGGACCCGGGTAACGAATGAACTATCGTCCAGTCTCCATCTCAAGGGCAAGCGCCTAATCCCAGCCCCTTCTCCCATCCCCCTCCCTCCATTGACCTCAGGCCCAGGAGCTTGGGGTCACCTTGGACTCCTCTGCTCTGCATCCCGCCTCTCTCACTCCATCCTGGAGCTCCCCAGAGCCCTCCCTTTCTGCGCCATCCCCAGCCTGCCGGCTCTCTCCCGCCGGCTCTCTCCTGCAGCCTTGTCCTCTCGTCTCCCCCTCCTGCCAGACCTTCCCTTGCCCCTCCTGCAGCCCCTGCGCTGGCTCCCTGCTCTTCCCCACCTCGCACCAAGCCCCTTGCCCTCCTCTCCAGGGGTCTGCACAGCCTCCCCACACCCACTCCCCAGTGCTCTGGCTCCTTTGGCCCCTCCCATCCCTTTCAGTGTGTCCCCTTCCACCTCCCTCCTTCTGTTCTGCTGCCCCAGCCTCTGGGGGCACATCATCCAAGCGCCCCCCTCCAGCTGCCGGAGGGGAGGCCCTGACACAGGGGGGATGGAGCAGCTGGAGCAGCTCAATGGCCCTGAGCACCCAGAGCAGGGGGCGTTCATCTGGCAGCCTGGCAGGAGCTGATGCCAAAGCATCCCGCGGGTGACTGACAAAGGGGGTGAACAGACACCTGGGTTCAGAGGTGGCTCTCAGGGCCATCCTGTGTAAATGCACTGACCCTGTGGAGCAGACTTTGGTGCTAGGGGAACCATGCTAGCGGGGAGAGGCCTTGGAGACAGAATTATGGGGCTCGACCCAAAGCCCACTGGAGTCAGAGGACAGACCCATCGACATCAGTGCTCGGTAGATTGGACTCCTGCCGAGGATCTTGCTGAGTCATTATTCTAGGCCCGGGTTTTCCCTGCCAGGAAGCGCTGCACCGCGAGGCTGCTCAGTGCAGTTAGGAGGCGGCCAGGGTCACAGGCTGCTCACCTTGAATTTGGGTTTTTCAGCCATGAATTTCGACAGGCAGGTGATCCTTTCCATTGCCCTCAGCCGCCCATGCACCTCCTTGGATGCGGTCCAGGGGAGCAGGACCTGAGAGAAACAAATTGGGACAAATTGCTGAGGAGAAGTACCAAAAAATAGCACAAGCACATAGGGAGAAAATCAGAAAGCTTAAGGCAAAAATGAGTTCTAACTGGCAAGGGACATAAAAGACAATCAGAAGCAGCTCTATAAATGCATTCGGAGCAAGAGAAAGACAAAGGAAAGTGAGGGGCCACTACTCAGCAGGGAAGGAGAGCAAATAATGGATGACACAGACAAAGCCAAGGTGTTTAATGCCTTTTTTGCTTCAGTTTTCACTAAAAAGGTTAATGGCGACTAGATGCTTAACACAATATTAACAACAAGGGGGAAGGAATACAGGCCAGACTCGGGAGAGAACAGGTAAAAGACAATTTAGGTCAGTTAGATGAATTCAAACTAGCAGAGCCACATGATATTCACCCTAGATGGAGCTAGGCAAAGCAATCTCTGAACCGTTAGGAGGGCTGAGGTCCCAGAGGACTGGAGAAGGGCAGACACAGAACCTATCTTCAGAAAGGGGAACGAGGAGGCCCCAAGGAATTATAGACCTGTCAGCCTAACTTTGGTACCCAGAAAGATACTGAACAACTTATTAAACAGTTTGTAAGAACCTAGAGGAGACAATAGGGTGATAAGGAAGAGCACCATGGATTTGTCCAGAACAAACCATGCCAAACAAATCTAATTTCCTTCTTTGACAGGGTTACTTGCCTAGTGGATGGAAGGAGGCAGTATATGATGATGTATATGAAGTTTAGTAAGGCTTTTGACACAGTTCCACAAGACATTCTCATAAGCCAACTAAGCCAGTATGATCCAGATGAGATTACTATAAAGTGGGCGCACAACTGATGGAAAGACCATACTCAAAGAGGAGTTATCACTGACTCGCTGGCAAAGTGGGAGGGTGTCTCAAGTGGGGTCCCCCAGGGGTGTGCCTGGGTCCAGTACTAGTCAATATTTTCATTAAGAACTTGGTTAATGGAGAGGTGAGTATGCTTGTAAAGTTTGCAGATGACACCAAGCTGGGAAGGGTTGCAAGCACTTTGGAGGACAGATTAGAATTCAAAATGAGCTTGCTAAATTGGAGAGTTGGTCTCAAGTCAACAAGATGAAATTCAGTCAAAACAAATGTGACATAACGCACTTAGAAAGGAAAAATCAAATGCATAAAAACAAAGTGGGGGATAACCGGCTAGGTGGCAGTACTGCAGAAAAGGATCTGGGGGTTATCATGGGTCTCACACTGAATATGAATCAACAGTGTGATGCTGTTGTGAAAAAGGGAAATGTCATTCTCAGGTGTATTAGCTTGTACCACTGTGTCCAGTTCTGGGCACCACGCTTTAAGAAAGATGTGAACAAACTGGGGCCAGTCCAGAGGACAGCGACAAAAGTGATCAGCGGTTTAGAAAACCTGACCTGTGAAGAAAGGTTGAACAAACTGGGCATGTTTCGTCTTGAGAAGATGGAGGGGGCACCTGGTAACAGTCTTCAAATACGTTAAGGGCTGTTATACAGAGGATGGTGACGAATTGTTCTCCATGTCCCCTGAAGGTAGGACAAGAAGTAATGGGCTTAATCTGCAGCAAGGGAGATTTACGTTAAATATTAGGAAAAAGTCTAAGGGTGGCTAAGCACTGGAACAGGTGACCTAGGGAAGTGGTGGACTCCCCATCACGGAGGTTTTAAAAAACAGGCTGGACAAACACTCATCAGGGACGGTCTAGGAATGCTTGGCCCTGCCTCAGTGCAGGGGGTGGAGTAGATGACCTCTTGAGATCCCTTCCAGCCCTGCACTTCTCTGTTCCCTCTTCCCAGGCTCTGGAATCGAGGAGACCGAATCTCTGTCAAGGACATTTCCCTCTTTTTATCAGAGGGGTAGCCGTGTTAGTCTGAATCTGTAAAAAGCAACGGAGGGTCCTGTGGCACCTTTAAGACTAACAGAAGTATTGGGAGCATAAGCTTT
>NW_020673904.1:0-3510 GCF_002925995.2 Terrapene triunguis | reverse complement strand
CCCTGTTCCATAAGAGCGAGAGAAATCCCCTCAGTCTCCTTCTGTGCAACAGCCGGGTAGGTTTGTGGTCACCTGAAGCACCCCCCAGACTCTCTCTCACTCCCCACACGTGTCACTCAGCTGCCTGGTCACTGCCCCCACGTGCACGGCCAGCTCTAGGCACCAGCAAACCAAGCACGCACTTGGGGCGGCACAACTGCAGAAGCGGCATGGCGGCATTCCAGGGGCGGCTCCCAGAGGTTTTGTTTTTTTGTTTTTTCCTTGGGGCGGCAAAAAAACTAGAGCCGGCCCTGCCCACGTGTACAGGGAAGGGTCGATCCCATGGTTGCGCACAGACGCAGATCAGCCATTCTGGAGTGGCCGTGCTCCTGTTTGGAGGTGCTGTCTGGGGCCAGTACTGGCGCGGGGGTGGGGGTGTAGCACTTTATACGGGCAGCTCCTGGAGGATCCTGGTAGCTAGGATCGGTCTCTTGCTTTTGAGAGTGGGAAGGTGCATTTCAAAGGAGGGGATGGATATTTATTGACAAAGGAAAATTACTGCCCTGTTTGATTGTGTTGCACCTTTTACTGTATATCAGAGAGGCCCTGTCTCTGACTCTCACACGCTTCATAGCTCGTAAAAAGACTCAGCGATTTAACCAGAGAAACCTCTCAAGAGAGAAGTTTCTCTGGTTAGAAACTAACCATGAGGATTTCAGTGCAGGGCGTGGTCACAATAACTGGTGACTTTGGCCACTAAGGGGAGCATGTTATCTCTAGTGGCTGAATGGGAGGCTACACCCGCTGTCCAGCAGTGTGGGCGTGTGAGGCTGCAGGGGTGTAACAGCTTGTCTGGGTTTCAGCCCTTGGGATTGTTGTTAAGAAATGTCCCCTATGGACTGGGAAGAAAGTAACGTAGAAACTGTTGTGCTCAGAGTCCCAGCTCCCCGCCATTATGCCCAGTGAGTAATCTCTGAACGAATGGATTTCATAAAGTCCGTGGCTCCGCAGTCAGCACCCCTGAGCTCTGCATTTTTTCTGGCTTTCCCTTGCACACAGTGATTACAATAACCCTGGCTTTTCCGTGGTGATTGTAATTTATACTGCAAGACTCTCCCCTGTGTAACCGCTCCACTCTGGGGAATGAGATGCCAGCAGCAGCCAGTGAGCAGGCAGCAGATTTGCATAAAGGAGCCATTCCCATGTGCTGAGACTTTAAGAGCGATTGCTGGTTTCCAGCCAGAGACCCATTTGTGTCAGGAAGCCGAGCTCATCTGGATTCCCACCATGGCCGGGTCCCCTTTGCTCCTCGCGCTGCTCACGTACTGCTCAGGTGATACAAGTGGCTGTTTCCCCCCCCCCCCGCCCCGTTTCTTAATAAAAGGGAACTTTGCATATCTGCTGCATTATCCCATTGGTTACCTGGGATGCCCCCAATCTGTGTTATCTTGGAGTTAAATTCTATCCATGTGTTTTCTCCTCCTGTTTCAGGTTCTCTCGCCCAGTACGTGCTGACTCAGCCGCCTTCAGTGTCTGTGTCTCCAGGGCAAAATGCTCAACTCACCTGCTCAGGGAACAACATTGGTAGCAAGGGTGTTCAGTGGTTCCAACAGAAACCTGGCAGTGCCCCACTACGTGTTATATATGGTAGTAGCAGCAGACCCTCTGGAATCCCAGATCGATTCTCTGGTGCCAACTCCGGTAACACGGCCACGTTAACCATCACTGGAGTCCAGGCGCAGGACGAGGCTGATTATTACTGTCAGGTTTATGACAGCGGTGCTACTCACAGTGACACAGTCAGATGGGGAAGTGAGACACAAACCTCTTGTTGTTCAAGGGAACGTGTCGCTCTGTTTCCATGCAGGGAGGGTTCCACTCAGAGGAGAACGTGCACGTGGGGCTGGGTGGGCGAAGGAGGATGTTTTCAATCAGCCCAGAAGCCGTTCCAGCCAGCTGTGGAGCATGAGTCACTGCCTCACCGTTCCCATGGGGGTCTCACTGCACTGGGCTTTTGTTCATAGATGATAAGGCCAGAAGGAACCACTGTGGCCATCTAGCCTGTGGCCTCCCGTATAGCACGGGCCATAGGACTTCCCTGAAGTAATTCCTGTTGGCACTAGAGCAGATCATTTAGAAAAAGGCCAAGCTTTGCTTATTGCCAGATCCGCTGGCACAGCAGGGGTGGGAGCAGAAGGCTGAACCTTTGGCTGGCTAGGCCAGGGTCTCACCACCAAACCAAGGAGCTGCTGCTTGTGCTGGAGGAGGAGAAGAAGGGAGGGGGGAAGTTGAACCAACGTGAACTCATCATCAGGTTTGTTCAACACTGAAAAGAATAAATTGTCCCCCTCCCTGCTGCCCGGCTCCTTGCTCTTGCTGCACCTAATCTCCTGCTGTGAAATCTCCAGTGGATGGTGCAGGGTCTGAGCTGGGCCCATGACAAGGCTGGAATCTGTATCCCAACCCGGCACTTCCGAGAACAGAAAAACTCACCTTCCCCTGGGAGAAACCCAGCTAGTCCCTCCCAGTGGATAAAACTTCCCCGAGGAAGCAGGACAGTGGAATGAGCTCCCCACCCCACCCAAGATCAGAACCGTCTGTGCCTTTTTCCTTCCTCCGCCAGAGTTTTCCACCACAGCATTGCAGCGTTGCCCAGTGGCTTCTGGGAAGGGAAGCACCATCCCCTGCGAAGGCCACGGGAAGTGGCCCTGCAAGCACCAGTACAACCCAGCTTCTCCCTCCAAACCACTGGCCTGTTGCCACGAGAACAGAAGCACAGGGCCCGGCAGCAGGAGCAGAAATGGCCGAGAGTCGCTGGGAGATTTATTCCTCATGGAATTCTGCGCCGACCCCTTCCACCAGCAATGAATCCACAGTGGTTTCAAGCTGAAGTGGGTGGCTGTATGCAAATTAGATCACTACATAATTTGCATTAAAGCCTCACATGGAGCTGTCCACCCCTTGGCAGCTCTGCTGTTCGGAGTTACTTCTGCCCACGCCATGGTTCACCCAGGAACTGACACAACGGGCGGTTCTACTGAACTGGGGAGAACAGCCACCGAACCCACCCAGACCCTTTGGAAGGTCTGAGTATTATGGGATGGAGCTGGCTCTTCCCTCTCAAGGCCAATAGTGGAACAAGTTAACCCATTAGACGTGACTACTCGATGATGCGGTTTTGGTCTTCCCCAGGGCTGCCAATGCACTGCGGGGATTTCAGTGGGTGATGGGGCAGGTCCGTTCCCTATGCCAGGAACAAAGGGTCCTAGGGATTCCCTGGGAGCAGCCCATCAGAGTGTGAGTGTCTTATTCTTCTTCTACAATAAATAATCACCAACATACTTAGCTCTGATATCGAGCTTTTCGCCCCTGGCTCTTGGAGCAGGGCTGCCCTGCCATGGCCCAGCTCTGCTAAGTACCCGGACACCCCTAGACAAACTCCTCATGAATAAGCAAAATCCTTGGCAGCCTCCTCTGCAGCTGGGAGACATGGTCGCTGTTAGTCACGATGTTCCCAAGTACAAAGCCACC
>NW_020673903.1:0-5226 GCF_002925995.2 Terrapene triunguis | reverse complement strand
CCAAAAGGAAGTATTTCTTCACACAATGTGCAGTCAATCTGTGGAACTCCTTGACAGAGGATGTTGTGAAGGCTATAACAAGACTATAACAGTGTTCAAAAAAGAACTAGATACATTCATAGAGAATAGATGCATGAATGGCTATTAGCCAGGATGGGCAGGGATGGGATCCCTAGGCTCTGTTTGCCAGAAGCTGGGAATGGGCAACGGGGGTGGATCACTTGATGATTACCTGTTCTGGGACCAGTCCTATTCAACATATTCATATTGACTACCTCTGGGGTACCTGGCATTGGCCACTGTCAGAAGGCAGGATACTGGGCTAGATAGGTCTTTTGTCTGACCTCGTTCTTATGTTCTTATCTAGTGTCTTCTGTTCAACATTCTCCAGGGCTATTAGTGAAATTGAAAGTGTTTATATCATATTATATGACTGTCATCTATTTTCCCCCCAAGTCTGGAACAGAAACATTTATTGAATACTTCTGCCTTTTCTGCATTATTATTGAGAATTCCACCACTTCCATGTAGTAATGGACCAATACCACTGTCAGGATTCTTGTTGTTCTTAATATATTTAAATTAAATACTCTTTTTTATTGTCCTTAACTTTGCCAGTCATAGATTTCTTCTTGTGTCCCTTGGCTTCCCTTATCAATTTTTTTACAATTCCTAACTTCTGATTTATTTTTATTTATCTATTTTTACAGCTGTCTTCATATTCCCTCTAAATCAGGTTGTTGTTTTTTAATTTGCATGGCCTTCTTTCACAATTGTGGAATTGTGATTTTTTGGGGGGATTATTTAGCAAGATGTTCTTAAACAATTCCCAATTATGATTAAATTCTTCCTCCTAGCTAACTGGCTCATAATTGTTTTCGGTTTTGTGAAATTGCCTTTATTAAAGCACCAAATATATATATTGCTTGTCTCAATGTTATTCTCCTTGTATATCATAAATGTGATTGTCATGATCACTTGCGCCTAACTTACCATTAGCTGCGATCAGTTTCTCATTATCTGTTAGGACAAGTTCTGGCTGCAACATTTTTTGACTTCAGAAATTGTCGTCTCTAATGTTTAGAAATTCTAAGGATGTTTTCATACTGGCAGCACGAGACTTCCAGCATGTGTCACTCAAAGTCCCCCCTGGTCACACAGGTTTGTTTCCTACACATTATACATAGGTGGCAAGGAGGTAGCCATCCTGTTACCTAGTGTGATTTGGTGATCTTGTGCCTTATCTGTTATAACATTGGTCCATAAGCATTCAAGGTCATTTTCTTCTGGGTTAGGAGTGACTCAAAAACAGGTAATGCCATTTTTGATGTAGAATTCCATTCCCCTTCCACCCACTTGATATTTCCTAAATAGGTTATAACCATTGATTTTAACATTCCAATCATATGGATCATCCCATCAGATTTCAAGAATAGCAACTAGATTGAACTTTATTTCAATTTTTCTTGTTTGTTACCCAGGCTCATAGCATTAGTATAGACAATTCAAGAACTGCTTCTTTCTATGTCCTTTGGTTTCTTGATTAATTTTGGTCTCAACATCTTGATTTTTGAGGGTGATGATGAAGAACAGACAATGTAGAGATTTACAGTTTGGGGCTGTACTACTTTTCCCACAGTACCTCCACAGTGGTGGGGATATCTGGGACCAAGGCAATCCCATGGTATTACATCTCCTTTAAATCTGCCTTGCCTGAGAAGAGAGATGTTGAGAAGAGAATCCTGGGACTCTAGCACCAGTATAGAAGCATAAGCTATGTGTTACTGGCTGTAGCCTCCATGTGAATTTCCAGGCTCTACTGAAGTCTCATGATTCATTCCACAGGGGGCCAAACTCTGCCTCCCTCATCCCCCATGATGTGGAAGATCAGGTAACAACTCTGTGAAGGGAGTTTTCCTCCCACTGGTCTCCTCTCTGATGTTTGGTTGTAGGAGAGGGAATCCTGCCCCTTTTTTTTCTATCATTTATTTTCTGACTTCCAAAATATATTTTTCCCCAAGTATTCATTAATGTTAAAAATAAAACCAGGTTCTTTTGTTAATATGTAGATTCACAGTTATTCAATGCATAGAGATCAAATGTTTTAGAATGTTATATATTGTTTATAGTGTAAGTAGTAACCTCATTTTTTTAACCTCCTGGAAGCCAATATTTAATAATTTTAATATCTTCTCAGTTAGATCTACAGATTGTGTTGATTTCATTATAAGTAGTGATGGATAAGGCTCCAATTGTTCTTACCTTTGGTTTAGGTAAGTGTAGAAGATGATTAACTAAAATTTTAGAAATAACCCTGAACATCTTGTGTGAACAGGCTCTTTTGAGATTTCCAGTATTTCCTGGTTTCAGTTAAGCCAGAAATACCACAAGAACGAGACTTTTACTTTATTGGGGCATTTGTTTTCCCAGCCAAAACCAAGAGGCTTGGAGGTGTGTGAAAATGAGATTAAAATTCTACTGATTTTGTTTTTTTAATCTCACAAGGGTTCAACTCAAGTTTGAAGCAAAAATTCAGTTCTATTCTTATTTTGTCCAAATATGTTTGCCTGTGATGCTTACTACACACTTAAGAAAATATCCCTAACCTGGAATAACATGAACAGGAAATGCCTTGCCACTTCCAACTAGATGTGTTGTTATATTTTGATGCAGTGATGTTAGCAGATAATACATCATAGCAGATGGCAGTTGGTGTTCTATGAAAACCTCAGGTTAATGTGGTATACTGTTACTAGTTGCAATAAATATATTAAGAGGAACTATATATGACACTTCAGGGATGTGGGTTAGCCTTATATGGAAATTTTTATACCAAGATCCATAAATATCTTCTTAATTGCATGTAAAACAAAGGTTATAAAATCTGATGCATCAATCTATATTTGTTTTGTTTTAAGAAATACAGATTATTGGGAGGGGAGAAACCTGGGCTTTGTTTGGTATTTTAAAGTTTCATGCTGAAATTCTGTGTTTAAGTGATTGATATTGGTATTTAAATAAAAAATAGACCTTTTAGCTTAAAATTGTGACTGCCTCCTTTAAAGACAATTGAGTCTATCATTTTTCTTGAAATTTTACCTTAAAACCAAACACTGAGTAACTATCATAGGTTCCTGTGTGGGTCTGTTTAGATAAGTATACAGATATGTAGCTGCTGCTCCAAATTAACTACATTTTGGAAGTCTCCATGTCAAACCAGCTTCTAGTAATAGAAAGACAAGGCGGGTGAGGTAATATCTTTTATTAGACCAACTTCTGTTAGTGAGATAGCATGGGTGAAAGTACACCGGTAAGGGCCGGTATGGCGTACCGATAAGAAGCTGGTACTGGCCCATAGGCAGCTGACGTTAAAGCACTGCCATGGCAGCACTTTAACATTGCTGCCCCTTTTGCACTCCCCACCCCCCAGGGTCACCAACAGGGGGGGCAAAAGGGGCAGCTGCCCCAGGCCGGAGATTTAAAAGGGCCCGGGGCTCCCGACTGCCGCCGCTGCTACCGCAGCAGGGGCCAGAGCCACAGGCCCTTTTAAATCACCGCTGGAGCCCCGGGCAGTGTGGGCCAAGCAGCGTGGATGGGCTGGCTGAGGGAGGCTGACCCCCCCAGCCCCACCCCTTCTGCCCAAAGCCCTGCCCCTTCCAGGGGCCCGTACCAGTAATTGTTTAATATTACTTTCACCTCTGTGAGATAGACAAGCTTTTCAGCTGACACAGAGCTCTTCTTCAGGTCTAGTAATAGAGGACTCTTTAATGAGGCCAAAGCTAAACAAATTCACAAATTTACTGTGCGGGTAATTAACCACTGAGACAAGTTACAAAGAGAGTGTATGAATTCTTCATTACTTGAAGTATTGAGTCAAGATTGGATGCTGGACTAAAAGATATACTCTAGCTTTACCAGAAATTATGGGTTTGATGCAGGAATCACTGGGTGAAATTATATGGCCTGTATTATACAGAAGGAGCTCCACGATGCCACATATGGAATAGCCACTGCAAAAATGTACAGATTGCTTGCACACCGGAAGTGGTGTTTAAGTGAAATTCCTATTAATAACCTTGTGCAGGATTAGACTTTAACAAGGTCCCCAAACTCTCAAGTATTGTGAACTCTGTGAAGCAGTGAAATACAGAGTTATCAGGATCTAGCATGCCAAAAAATTGGAGAGGTTTCACTAAATTCCAGGCACTGAAAGCTGGATGAACTACAATCAACACAGTTGGAGATATGTGCATACAAAGGTGGTGTAAAGCTCACCTTTGCACTCTCCCAATCCTGGCACAGCTGTGTGCAGGGTGTTCCTCAGTGTAAATTACAGCAGGCTAAGAGCTGCTGTAACCTAAACTGGCTAATGGTTCCAGAGTGTTGAAACCACAATTGGGGATGGACACAATATAATGTCTCAGCAGCCTCTAGACTACCAGAATCTCACCATGGTACTGAGGTGACCCTTTTGGACTCAGATACAGCAGCTCAACAGCCAGATCCCACTGCTAGTGAAGCACAAAGCAGCCACTCTGCATCTAAGAATCAGGGTCCATGCTTTAAAGATTTAATTTAGATTTTGGAACAAGCTAGATATTGATTTTAAAGTTGTTGTGTATCAGATTTTTCTGTAGAAATTATGCATTACATAATTGTTAATCTCATTAAATATTTTTGTAATCAGTTTTTAAATGAACAATGGGAGACACACCACTTCAGATTTAGTAATACATTTATGGCATGCTAGTAAAATACCAGTTGATTATTATAGGTATTTATGCATCTATATGCATAGATCCACCAAAAGAAATCTTATTTACTAAACAAATGGTATCAGTGTAATACAATAACTAGCCTTTTACATTAACACTGTAAACTATTGTATACACATCCCAAATCCTGTTATAAATATTAGCAACAGTTTGACTGTTAAAGCATATGGACAAGAATTTGTCAAATATATTTGTCCTAAACATTCATGTTCCATGTTTGCACAGGGAAAATTCATTAAAATAGTGAAAAGAGATGTAGGAAAATGTTGGGCACGCAATTTTCTACAGCAAACAGGAGATTTTTCAGACACAAAGTGGGAGTTATATGCCCAAATCCCATTGATTTACAGTGGGATTTGGGGGCCTTCGGGCTCCCTTGATAATCCCCAGCCATCCTTTTAGAATTTATGGGTGGAATTTTTAAAAGCACTTAGCATTGGCCTAACTCTGC
>NW_020673902.1:0-4919 GCF_002925995.2 Terrapene triunguis | reverse complement strand
GGGGAAGCACCGGCCGAGGGCACAGGGTCTGGGGGCTGCCCGGCAAACCGTGAAGCCGGTAGCACTCGGGCAGCCCTTTTCGCGTGGCTGCGAGGGAGGAGGGGGAATGCGGGGCGCTCAGGGGAGGGGGCAGAGTTAGGGCGGGGACTTTGGGGAAGGGGCGGGGCCAGGGCCCTGTGGAGTGTCCTCTTTTTTATTTTTTAAATATGGTAACCCTACTGTCTCCCCAGGATGTTAGTGGTGGTGGTCTGAATGAAAAGTGCAGGAATAAGTTGTTCCTTTGATCCCAATCCCACTGAATTGACAATATCTCATAGCAAGCACCCACAGACGTCAAAAGAAGTTTGTTTTAGTGAGGATATCAGGGGGTTTGGCTCCAGAGCAGTTAGTTACCAGAAATTTCAGATCTTCATTCAGGAAAGTTACCGAATGTTATCTGGTACTATTTGGCGCTAGAACATTACGATTGCACGCGCCAAGGAAGAAAAGGAGGGGGAATACAATCCTAGTACTTCTTCCAGGTTATTCAGGATTTTTAATTTAAGAGCCAGGAGAAATATAAGACACTAAATGTCCAAGCTAAAAACCTGCTATACAAATTATTCTCCCAGGTATTTTCAAAATATATAACAAAAAGGTAACCCCTCACCTATCTTACATTATACTGTGCTGGCTTTGTTACACAGGCTCAAAAATACATGAGCAATATTATTTTTTAAAATGTTACATTTTCAAGACAGCTGTGACTCACAAACCTCTTTGTTCCAACTGGCAGAGAGCACAGAGGTGCATAGAGTTTTACAGGAATGCCCTGGACTGGATGTATGCATAATAATTCACTAAAGGATGAGGTCTCTACGAAGAGCCAGTATCCCATCATAATCACTGCAAAATCTACGTACGCATAATATTTAAGAAGTTACATGTCTATACTGAAAATTATGTTCTTAAGGCAAGTAACCAGCAGGTGACATATCTTGGACAGGTTCCTTTCAAGCAGGAGGTAATAGAAGTTTATTGCTGCGTCATGTGGGCATTCGGCATTGTCTGACTCAGCAGATGCCTGTTTGCATACTGAGCCAAATACTAATAAAGCGTTTGTGAAATCTTCAAAAGAGGAAATTTACAAGAAGAAATAAACAGTAGGAGGGGATCCTGCCTTTAGAGTAAAGAATGGATTGTTGGAATATCTGGGCATTCACACTCACCCTTTCCCCCCGCAACTCCTTCACTGAGGCTTTATGTCTTATGAATGGAGGGTCACTGCCAAGTTTGGCTGTCAAACATTGGAGGGACTTTGGGTGAGCATTGCTCTATTAAAACATGAAAGTATCTAGTTAAATAAGTCTACGTTCTAGAATGCATCTTATGATTTTATTTTATATGTAACTATTTTTTTACAATACTACTACTTGCTATCACTTGAATCTCTGTACTTTAAGGAAACTTTTAGTTGTTTCACTATAAACCAGGGGTGGGCAAACTTTTTGGCCTGAGGGCCACATCTGGGTGGGGAAATTGTATGCAGGGCCATGAATGTAGGGCTGGGGCAGGGGATTGGGGTGCGGGAGGGAGTGTGGGTGTCGTAGGGGGTGCAGTGTGCAGGAAGGGGCTCAGGGCAGGGGGTTGGGATGCAGAGTGCAGGAGGGGGCTCAGGGCAGGGGGTTGGGATGCAGGAGGGGTGCAGCAGGGGATTCAAGGCAGGGGGTTGGGGGCTCAGGGAACGGGGATGGGATGCAGGGTCCAGGAGGGGTTTAGGTGTGGGCTCTGGCCTGGCACCGCTTACCTTGAGTGGCGCCGGGGTGGCAGTGGCATGCAGCAGGGCTAAGTCAGGCTCCCTGCCTGCCCTGGCCCTGTGCTGCTCCGGAAGTGGCCAGCATGACGGCAATGGCTCCTGGGGGTGGGGTGGGATAGGCGGCTCTGCCGCGCGCTGCCCTCGCCTGCGGGTACCACCCCCAAAGCTCCCATTGGCTGCGGTTCCACGTTTCTGGCAGCGCACAGAGCCCTCTTCCCCCTGCCTCCCACAGGGGCTGCAGGGATGTGGTGCCAGCCACTTCCGGGAGTGGTGCAGGGCCAGGAAGCCTGCCTTAGCCCCGCTGCACCACGGGGCTGGAAATCCCGGGGTCGGATTGAAAGCCCTGATGGGCCAGATCCAGCCCATGGGCCGTAGTTTGCCCTCCCCTGCTATAAACATATCTAAGTGGTGTGTGTTAAGGGGAGCAGTGATTTGAGGTGTAACTTGTAAGCTGGGGTGTACAGCTTCTTTGGCAGCAGTGAATCTGCGAATACAGTGGCCCAGGGGCTGGATCCTTCAGGGAGATGATTGGAGGACTTGGGCATTGAGCATGCCTATTGCTAACTCAGAAAGAGCAGGACCTGTATAGGCCTAAATGGGAGTGCTTGTGCTGCCTGGGGCCAGTGGTTTTTGGGGAGCTGACCACTGGCAGGCACAGACAAGACTTCCTCTAAGGGCAGGTGGTAATGAGTACCTCACAGCTCTGGATATCCCAGGAAGTGTCGCAACAGCATCTTAAAATATGTCTACCCAGGTGGCAGTGTATAGAGTACAGGCACTGCTCACCCAGCTAGCGTGGGTATAAACAGCAGGGTAGATGGCGAAGTGCAGCTTAAGTGAGTTGTGTAGAACAGAGTGCCCTACATGTCTGACTGTCCAGGCTATGGCTCTGTACAGCCCAAGCAGTACCTCCCAGGTCAACACTACTATTTTTAGCAGCGTAGCATCAGGCTGCCTCCCCACTAACAGAGCCTTTCTCTGCTGCAGGGAAAGGCCCTAGCAGGAGAGGAGGCAGCGAGGAAAAACTCGGGCAACATGGAGCTGCTGAAGCCTTTCCCTGCTCCCGGAGTTTTTCACTGCCATGTGTAGCTACACCCCGCAGTGACAAGTGTGCATGCAGCCTGCCTTTCACTGCAGCATGTAGCACCTGTACTTACACCCCAGCATAAGTGTGGCATTGTAGGGGGAGAATTTCTGTATTTCTGTTCTGGCTGTTAATACCCACACACCATTTTGAATCCCTGACAACAACAAGGAATCCATCTTGGCTGTCTTTCCTCCCCCTCCTTAGGGACAGTTTCCTGCCCTTTCATGTGACATGTGATCTGCCCAGTAAAAGCAGGGCATATAAGGGCTAGCACATCTGAGGGAGGGTGCTGCCCATCTCAGTGGCAGAGTGCTGTACTCAGATGTGTATGCCAGAGCACCACGCCTTAGGGTTGTGGGAGGGTTTAACACACTTGCACGCAAGGGTGTGCTGCCAGCTGCCACCTTCTCATCCGGATCTTACTTGCACCCACGATGCCACAGGGAAGAAGGAAGAAGAATCACCAGCATTAAGCAGAGTTACCACCTACCTGTCACCTGAGGTCCACTTCTCACCCTGCCGAGTCACCTGGTCAGTCCTGGACCCAATTCGTGCCGTGAGGAGGCTCCAGACAAGCTGCAAGATATGGTAGAGACCTTTTAAGTCCTCCATACCCCTTACCTGGGACCCGTCTTGGGGAGGGAGTAAACCCTTTTGGTCACAGTCAGTACAGTTATAGTGTCACCTTTGCCTATTTAATTTACTTATCTGTGTTGAGAATCCTTTATACTATACCCAGTTTATTTACTTTGTTGAACTGTTGTTAGTCTAATAAACGTACCGGAGTTTTACTCCTGCACTTCCTTGTTAGTTTTTATTTTGGGCAATCTTAAACCCTGATGATAGAGGCGGGTAGGGTGACAAATTTCTTGACTGGTCTCCGGCCATTCTAAATCCAGTCAACAGCATAGCCTTAATGTTCTCTCATTTTCAACATGCTGAGCAATAGGTGATGCCAGCTGAGAGCTCCTGCCGCAGTTGCAGGACTATCTGCACCTCTGTTCCCTCTCTGAGGACACCCTCTCGTGTGTCATGCCTTGGGCCTTTACCTCTCCTGGAGTGGAGTTCACAATCCTGTCACTCTCCGTGTAGCCCCTACAGTACCCTGTGTATCAATCATGCTTACCTAGTAGGTCCAACTGAGTTCGGCATCTGCAATTCTTCCCTTTGGGAGTCTGTGACCAGTGGTATCCAGTGACAAAACAGTGTTCTTCAAACCAAAGTATTGTTTATTTTCACAGTTGGGAAAAACATTTAGAGAAAAAAGGACTTCCACACCACACAGAGTTTACACATCTATCTTACCATTAAGGAATGGTAACCTGTCTTTGGGTAACCTAGACAGGCCAGATTTCTTCAGACCCCTCACAATGAGTGCCTGTATCTCAGACTCATTCCTCCAAACAACTGGCCTAACCTTGAGAGGGGTTTCTTTTTAAACCTGACAGTTCTCTGCCCACGCTTTTTCCTATCCTGGCATTGTCTCTTAACAATCCTCAAGTGTCTGTGGAGAAATGGCTTATCTTGAGCCATTCTTTTCCCCTTCCTGCTTGTTTTTCCTTATAGGCCCCTATTGAACCAAATCAATATATTCAGACAATAAACATACCAATAACCAGGTCAACATACAGTATTCATACATTTTTTACAGAGCACCTCTAATTCCATCACAGCTCCGGATTTGGTTTATGAGAAAAATCTATTTTACAAACTTCAATTAAAATTATCATTATTTGCAGAGATTGTGGCAGTACCATCCTTGTGCTAGATGCTTTCCAAACTCCTAGGCGCTTTCCCCACAGCCCTCTGTTCTCTTTGTTGTCTTGAGGCAGACAAGTGCTCACCTGAAGAGCTGGGCTTGGTGTTTAAGGGTACGCTTGCAAAACAATTATTTTTAGGGCCTTTATATCCTAGACAACAGATTCCCATTTGCACAAGGCCAGGCCTGGGATTTTGGGAGCATCAGGAAGATGGTTATTTGGATTGCTATTTGGATGGTTAACTGGATTACCAGCTATTTCCATCACTGCACAGCTG
>NW_020673901.1:0-1627 GCF_002925995.2 Terrapene triunguis | reverse complement strand
AGCTCTATTTATGTAACACATCCGAAAAGGCAATATAAAAAACTCCTTTGTATTCCAGAGTTAGAGAAATAAAGAGACAAATTAGTAATACACTAGATCAGTAATGTATCACTGTAACCAATCTCACTCAAATGATCACTGAAACACCAAGTCAGATGAAATGTGTCCCAGTTATAAGTAAACTTAGAGAAGGTGTATCAAGCCATAGCCTGGCCATGAGCCCCCTGAGCACAAGGATTTGTTTTCCTTATGGAAGCACAGAGCAGCTGATTTTGCTTGTTACACGGGAAACAATTCTTACCCAGTCACTATATCTCATCCACAGCATAAAAAGGAGCTTGGAAAACAACAGTGGGCTGAAAAGCAAGGGCAAAATTTCATAGAGAGGAATCAAATGCAGGCAATCAAAGAAACACTGAAACACCCTGTCTGGGACAGGATAGAATGGGAAATGCTCAGAAACCAAGAGAGAGAGACAGACAGACAGACAGACCAACAGATAGAGCCTTTGTATTTCAATTATTTCCTAGTAGTATGGTCTACAGTCCTTAATCAGTATCAAAGGGTTAGCCGTGTTAGTCTGGATCTGTAAAAGCAGCAAAGAGTCCTGTGGCATCTTATACTCTAACTGACGTATAGGAGCATGAGCTTTCGTGGGTGAATACCCACTTCTTCGGATGCATGTCCTTAATCAGCCTTCACTCAGTGAAAATTCCCATATACCGAGAACAACGGAAGTGTGTTGGTTACAGACTGAGCAAAAAGTGAATAAAGACGCCCAGGATTTACCCCAATAATGATTACATTTCCTAGGTCTGGTTCGAACTCCCCCATCCCCTTCATGCGCAATGTCAACTTTTCATCAGAAACCTGACAACTGAAAAATTTGTGCTGAAAGTTGCTGAAAACCAGAAGAATTCCATCAGGAACCAAAATATGTTAGGGTTTTCTGAAGAACACTTTTTTAAAAATGGAGGAAAACAGACACTTTCCATGAAGAACTAAATTAAAAAAAAATGTTCCGGTGGAAAATTTCCACCCAGCCCTAACATTTACCTTTAGTTCTGAGTATGAAGGAGTGATCAATGTACTGGTGTGCGAAGAGTGACCAGTGTACCAATAATGGCTGGTTTGGGAAATCGTGATGCAGTTTCCACCATCAATCACTCTCCTGTCTTCATTTTCTTTAGGCACCTTCACTCTCTCTGTAAAGACGTGTCCATTTTCTTGATGGGCCCTGTGACCCTGCTTATTCCAGTATGTGAAACCTTCATTACCCTTTCTCTGGTTATTGTGGGCTTTATAGAAGAAAACAGCCTCTCTTGTGTGTTGCTGACAGAGGAATGACCCTGGAGACTGCTTGTGATGATCATATCTAAAGTAATGTGATGGGGGAATTGTTTATATTTTGCATTTCCAAACAGAGCACTTAACAAGACTAAAGAAAACAACATTCTAACACTACTGAGAATTGTACGCAATTGTTGGGGTCCACTAGGCATAGCTACCAGGTAACTCAAAAAAGTAAAAGGCCAAAAGTGCCAAGAAAGCTCTCTTGCTCTGGGCCTACGTGACCACAAAACTCCATCTTGTAAGCTCTCACCTACTTCCATGCTAATTGCCTTAA
>NW_020673900.1:0-6209 GCF_002925995.2 Terrapene triunguis | reverse complement strand
AATTTGTGTGAAGGACCTTAGACACATGTGGTCAAAGCAGTGGGGTTAAATAAGGGTACCACTTGGGAGGGAAGACTTGTGCAAGAGGGTCATGTACTGTTTAAACAACTAAGGGGTGTGTTACGGAGGACTTGAATAACCCACCAGCAAGCGATTGGCCGTGAGTTAAGCCCAGGATTGGCTGGGTACGCAAGCGGTAGGCAGTGCAAACTGGTGGTCCATTTCCTCATTGCACGTAACATTGCAAGTCCTAGGGGAGTGCCCCCCCCCAGGCATGTGACGTACATGCTTTCGAATAGCACAAAGTCTCCAACCAATAAGTCCGGCATGTGTGTGTAAGACACGCTTGGTATTAAGGGTGAGGAGACGTCCTCATGAAATTCAAGGCTGTGGGGAGTTGGAACCATAGCATAAAAAGGGGGAAAAGTAACTCCTCATAAAGGCTGACAAGCATTTAGGGGGGGAAGACGCAAGTTCCCTTCAAGGTCAGCAGCCGGGGTAACGAAAAACCCATGGCGTCAAAAGGAGAGGCAATAATTAGTCCTCGAGAGTACTTGGAATATAAACATGTTAAAACTCGGCAGGCAGCAGCTAAAAAAGCAAACTACTCTGCAGCCGGACCAGAGGCAGATCTAGTTACTTGGTGGAATCATCAGAGAAGTGACAAAAAAGACAAAGCAGTAATAGTTTTATTGGATATTCTTAACATAAAGGAGAAAGGAATTGCAACGTTAAGATCTCAAAACCAGGCTCTGAGAGATAAGAGCCTATGTTCTAAAATATGTAACTGTCTGGAAATTGGAAAAATCCCAGAGAAAAAGAATCACCATGTCTGGGACACACCTCCAGATTGGGAGGGGGAGAGCAAACTCCTGGCATATGCCAGCCCACCGCTCCGCCGATTAACTATCTGTGAGAAAACTCAGCAGCACAAAGCAGAGGGGAGGAATCAGAACCCCCTCCATACATTTCTTCAAATGACAGGCCAAATTTAAGCACCCACAAAAATAATAAAGGAGCACCACAAGAATTAATTACCCCAAGGGAGCAAGTACAGCGTATGGCTCCAATCAAAACACAGCTAAGGAGGTTCAGAAATGTTAACACGGAGGGTGAACCAGTAAGGGGACATAGAACAGAAACAACTGAAATTTACCGTCCCTTCACCCCCCCAGGAAAAACAGGCACTACTGTCTGATTTACCCGAACTCAAGCGTAATAACAAGAATACTGAGTTCTGGGACAAGCTGGATGGCCTGACTGAAATACATGGCCTCCATAGGAAGGACGTTCACATCCTGGTCAAGTTCAAGTGCCTCAGGGATGTGTGGGAGAACCTAGATAATAAATGGAAGACAGGGCACTGGGCTGAAGATCGTAACCCCAACCCAGCGGGAGGGAATCAGGCTGAAGAACCAGCAGGAATCCCAAACCCTAACGCAGGCACTGTAACAGAATTTAGGAATGCACTAGCTGTTGTTCTAGGAGCCCAGACCACTAACTGGGGGGCTCTGCAGTCTGTGGTTCAGCAGAAGGGGGAGTCTGCCATGTCCTATGCTGAAAAGAAATGGAATGCATTCCGAGCTTATTCAGGTCTGGAGAATATAACATCCCAAGACCATGATGTATTCCTTCAAATCCTAAAGGAAGGACTGTCTGCAGATCACCAAGCAGTCCTGGCATTAGGCATCTCAGTGGGGGAGACATACTCAGCAGTAATGAAATGGGCCACAGAAGTAGAAAACAGAAAAAAAAAAAGAGGAAGGTAGCAGCAACCACACCCTCCGAAGAAATTGTAGCAGTTCATGCAGTCAAAACCACTACCTGCTTCACGTGCAATAAGCCTGGACATCTGGCACGTGACTGTAAAAATAAAAATAAAATCAAAACATGCAGTAGTTGTAAAAGGAGCTCAGGGAAGTAATCAACCCCAGAGCTAGCTGCATTGAATGGGCCAAAGGGTCCAAACAGGAAAAATCATCTCAAAATATAGCCATAGTTGCCAGTAATAAAGTAATAATACCAGAGTGGGGGGAGAGCCCAGTTGAAACCCTGTGTTCCCTTCACCCTGAAGTGTGGGCAACAGATAAACAAGATTGTGGGCTAGTAAACATGAAGCCTATATCTGTAGAAGGACTATTTAAAAACCCTAAACAGACTGTTCATGTATCTTCGCGAGGCAGGATTTAAATTAAGCCCGAAGAAAGCCCAATTGCAACAGCAGCAAGTTTTATACCTAGGGCATAACATATCACAGGGAGAAAAGGCACTCACAATAGACAGAAAGCAAGCAATTTGAGAGTTAAAGAAACCACGGACAGTTAAGGAAGTCCGAAAGGTCCTGGGACTCCTTAATTTCTGTAGAACCTATATACCGGAGTACTCAGAGATGGTGGAACCAATTCAAAACCTCACTGGGGGGGAAAGCCTGCAAATGAGTTAGTAATATGGGGCACAGAGCAAGAGGCGGCATTTATAAAAATAAAACAGGCTTTAGCCTCTGCCCCAGCCTGGGCTTACCCGATATTGGAAAGCCGTTCCACCTTTACTGTAGCCATAGCGGGACCCAGTATTCTGCTGTACTAACTCAGCTTCAGGGAGACAGACAGCGTCCGGTAGCATACCTATCTACCATAAGACCCCCTGTATCCCAGGGATTACCGGAGTGCATAGCAGTTCTAGATTGTGCTACGTGGGCTGTGAAAGCTTGTGAATCATACACTCTTACGGGGAAATTAGTGCTTCATACACCCCATACACTTATTAATATCCTCAACACCAGGCAACTAAGATCTATAACAGATGCCCGCAGGAGTCAGTGGGAATCAACATTGTGCTTGCAAAACCCTAACTACTCCATGGTAAGAGACAAGGGAATAAATGTAGCCGAATGTCTGAACATAGAGGAAGAGGTACACGAATGTCTTATAGATGGTGAAGAGGAAATGTTGGGAAGAATTAAAGAAGAGCCATTACAGAATCCAGATATAGTTTTGTATGTAGATGAATCAAGAAAGTATGAAAATGGAGTGCCACACACTAGATGGGCAGTGGTACTCAGTGATGGGACAGTGATAGCGTCAGGTCAGATGGAAGGATCAAAGTCAGCACAAGAAGCGGAGCTAACAGCCCTCACAGAAGCTTTGAGAGTGGGGGAAGGCAAGAAGCTCACTGTATATACAGACAGCAGATATGCATTTGGAGTAGTGCATGACTACATGGACGTGTGGTCACGCAGAGGTTTTATAACAACAACTGGCAAGCTGATTAATAATATGGAAGCAGTTCAAAGACTAACAAAAGCTGCCAAACTACCATCAGAACTAGCAGTAGTAAAAATAAAAGCCCACAATAAGATCTCAAGTGAGGAACAAAAAAGAAATTATTGGGCAAATAAACATGCCAAAGAAATTGCACAAGCAAGTCCTATTAAGATTTGTGCAGCTAAAGTGCCAGAAGAGGAAGTGAATTTAAGAAAGCTATATGCAACCATAAGCCCAGAAAAAAAAAGTAAATTAAAAAAACAAGGCTGTGTATATAAAAATCACCTCTGGTATGGGCCAGGGGGGAAGGAGCTGGTAGCCCCGGAGTGCATACGGGCTCTATTGCTCCATGCCATCCACTCTCCAGCTCATCTGAGGAGAAGACAAATAAGGGCCGCCCTGGAATACTGGTGGTGGCCAGCCATGAAAAAAGATGCTTTACAATTTCTCAAAAGATGTGTAACATGTGCACAAGTGAATGTGGGTAGAAGGAAAAAGGTGCCTCTAAATCACCAACCACGACCAGAGGGACCATGGCAAAATTTGCAAATTAATTTTACTGGACCCTTGCCACAAAGCAGAGGGTACACTTACATTTTGGTAATTATTGACACTTTTACCCGATGGTCATTCCCAACCAAGAATTGTACTGCTACAACAGTAGCTCGAATCCTAGCAAAAGAAATAATACCCAGATGGGGTTTACCACTGTCAATAGACTCTGACCAAGGAACTCACTTTACAGGGCGAGTAATGAAGGAGGCATGCAAGGCACTAGAAATAAAGCAAAAATTTCATATACCATACCACCCTGAAAGCTCGGGAATGGTGGAAAAAATAAATAGAACAATGAAAACAGCCTTAGCAAAAGCAGTACTGGATACAGGAAAAGGGTGGGCTTTGTATGCTTCCTGCTGTATTGTACCGAATTAAAGGCAGCCCAAATAGGCTGACTCAACTGACACCCTTTAAGCTAATGACAGGAGGAGCAATGAAAATTCCCAGCACTGTGATCCTCCCTGCGGGGGGGTCAGGGCTTTTTGCAGACAGGCTGCAAAACTACATCAAGGCATTGGACAGAAAGTTAAAGAATTTATACAACCAAGTGAAGGAAAATCAAAACCAGCTGGATAATAATAGCAGTCTGGACAAACCTGCATTTAAAGTTGGGAATTTGGTAGTGTGTCACATTTACCCAAAGTTTAAAGGAATTTTAAAGCCAAGATGGCAAGGCCCTATGAGGGTCCTTCTAATTACATGTGCAAAGATTGGGGGAAAATTGGGAACATTTTGGCGTCACCAAAATCAGTTAAAATTGTTTAAATCAGCATCTGTCAATACTAACAATATTTCCACAGATGTTTCCACAGGTGTCTCCACAGGTAAACAACAAAAGGTAAAGGAGGAAGAACTGAAGGGTGACCAGAACAACCAGAGCGACCATGGGGAGGCTTCTGCTGTGGCTCCTGCTGTCCCTGTGGTGCATGAGGAAGGACGCAAGTAGTGTGCCATGTGTGAAGGGGACTACAAAGTCTTGGGCTATCCCTCATTTGAACACAATTACATGGCATATTGCCACGATGGCTTGGGAGGAAACACACAGACCTCGATACTGGAATTTGTGTGGGATTTTGTGGGAAAGAAACCAAACACTCATGAAAGATTATGTGCCAATTATACTGACATGGTACCAGTGGAGGTTGGGCCTGCTGAATCAGGATGGGGCTTACCACTTAAAGCACGGACGGAGGTAACCCCAAATGCAGGGCATACATTTGTTAAACGATGGCCCAAATTAAAATGTTCATGACTAGTAACAATTAACCGGGTTATCAGAGACAGAGTGGAACCACCCGATTGTGTGTCATGACCTGAACAAATCCCTGTTCCAAAACCAGAATTAATAATGATAGGACCAGCCCTACCGGTCCTCACCTCGGTGGTATTCCACACTTACAGGGTCGAGGTGCGTATTCCTTTAAAGGAAGTGAACAGACAATGTGCAAAGGACAGGCCTCAAATGAGTAAAAACATTACTAGCCTAACAAACCAAATTGGTAAGCGCTTAACTAGACAGAAGAGAGGATTACTAAATACCCTTGCAGGATGGTGACCTCCCTGCCAGTATGGAGGAGGGGTCATGTTATTAAAATAAAAGGTGTTCCATACACTGAGGTCGCTGGAAGAGCATTGTATCCTAGTGAAGGTTGCACCCACTCTAATAAGGAAATTCTGTGAACATGCCCATATAATGTTCTAACGAATCTGTCTAGGTTCGAAGTGGCCATTACTGAGAAACTGGCGCACACGGAGCTGGTCCAGATGAACGGTACCTACTGGTGTGTGACTGCCCAGAACCACTCTATCGAGCTAAATGGAAAGCCCTGCCCCTCGAGACATCCATCCGTGTGCATGACGGTCCCCCGAAGGTCAACCCTGACTGTTGACGGGACGCGGCTCCACCGTACTCCGCCAATGATGGGTAACCTAACATGGAATCAGGAATGGCACTACGGCAGTAAGTATCTAGAGGAGGGTCTACTGGCCCTGCAGGCGAAGATCGAGGAGTTGGTGGCCGAAGCCCAAAGGCATATTTGAGAAGGCCATCTGAGGTACACTCAGATAGGGGAAACCGTGGACCAGGCCGATGTGAAGTACTCAAAGGCAAGGAACCAGGCAGTGGAGGTTAAAGCAATGATTATGGGCGATGCCATCTCAGGTGACAAGGTCCCCTGGGGATGGATCTGGGTGCTATTTTGTCAAGTTATGTGGGGATTGTCTATCCTAACATTCCTGATGGTACTGGTGCTTTATCGGCGACTCCGCAGTAGGCTGGGTACATTAAAATTGGTATATTTGACCTGGCGGGTTAGGGAACCCTAGGGTCAAGAGGAGGGACTGAAGGGTTAAAATCCATGTGCATGTTATATAACAACCTGGTATATG
>NW_020673899.1:0-4018 GCF_002925995.2 Terrapene triunguis | reverse complement strand
GGGGGAAATCCCGGACATTTTTAGCTTTTTACAAATTCCCCCCGGACGGCTATTTAAAGACCCAAAAGCCGGACATGTCCGGGGAAACCCGGACGGATGGTAACCCTACCCTGACCTGTGGGATACTCAGCGTGGGGCCCTCTCAGCCTCCCCTGTTGAACCTGTACTGCTGTGGCTAAATATGATTTTAAAATCCAGTGAAATGAGGGGACTGGATGCTGAGTCTCCCACCTCCCAGATGAGCTCTCTACCCACCCGGCTACAGAGTTAGTCCCAGGCTTATTTGTTCATTTTCTCCCCCTCTTTCCCCCCAATGATTCTTCCATTATTTACCCCCAGTGGAACAGCTTTGGCAGGAGAGTTGCAGGGACCCCTGCAGCAGAACAGCTCAGGGCCAGCACGGTCAGGTGTGATGTTCCCCTCTGGTGTTCTCTGGACCCGTGATCTGCTGGGTCACCCCAATCCTTGTCTCTGGGAGCCAGCCTTCCCCTGCTCTGCTGTGAGAACCCCCACTCCCGGGCTGGTCACGCACAGCCTCTGGCATGTAACTGCTCCTTGCATCGTGCAACCGAATGACACCAGCCAATATCTCCGGACCCAGACACAACCCTGGGAACCTCCGCCTTGCAGTGTCCAGTTATGCCCACTGGAGGCTGCAAGCTTATATAAATTCCTCAATTTAACAAAGAAATTGATATGTACCAGGCTTGTTATCCCAAGGGGAGCCTCTGACTCACTGCAAACCAAACGCACTGCTTCAGGTAGAACAAACAGATTTATTAACTATAAAGATCGATTTTAAGTTATTATAAGTCAAAACACAACAAGTCAGATTTGGTCAAATGAAATAAAAGCAAAACGCATTCTAAGCTGCTCTTAACACTTTCAGTGCCCTTACAAACTTAGATGTTTCTCACCACAGGCTGGCCGTTTACTTTTCAGTCAGTCTCCCTTTGATCAGCACTTCAGTCACTTGGTGGTGGTGGTGTCTGTAGATGTAGGTAGAAGACAGAGACCCTGACAAATGTCTCTCCCATTTATCATGTCCTTTCTTTCCTCCTGGCTTTGCCCCCTCCCCCCCTTCAGAGTCAGGTGAGCGTTACCTCATCGCAGCCCCAAGCTGCCCAAAGGAAGGGGGCTGAGTCCCTCGAGGGTCCAACCGATTCTTTTGTTGCTGCCTAAGCCAGTGTCCATTGCCCCTGTGAGACTGGGCTGGGTTTGTCCCGTCCATGCCCTGACGAGGTGTGAACTGCCTCTCTGCTCTTGGGGAGCTTTTGCCTGGGTTTGCTTTAAGTCATGAGGACACATTTTCAGCCTCATAACTATATACATGAAATTATAACCTATAACCTCAGTGTAACAATCACTATAACATCCCTATAACACCCATGCTCAGTGCATCATGAGCCTTCCGAAGACACCCGACATGACAAACTTTGCATTGGACACCACACAATCATTTTATAACGCGGAACATGGGTGTCAGGTGTTCCCCCGAGGTACAGAGCGTCACAGATACAGTGTACCTCAGAACATCACCCTGGAATCCCCCATCTTCATCATTCATGTGTGGTTGTGATATTTCATACAAGGCACGCCAGGTACGATATCTCATGAAAGGTCATGAGGTGCTGAAACCCATTGTTCTGTGCAAATATGTACATCATTAGTGTGTATGAAGTTCTGAGATTTTGCTGTAGGGCTGTTAGTGAAATGGGTTGTAAGTCTGAGCGTCTCTATGGCAAGGTTGGTGATCTCTCTGCCAAGAAGGATGTTAACGGCCATTAATCAGCAGGGCTTTACAATTCAATGAGCGTTGCCCACGCACCACACAGTGGGGACTGCTGAACTCTATGACTCAGTTGCACAAGACCACCAGGGGGATGGCTCAACCCTGGGACTCAGCCAAGCTCCCCAGGACAGGTCGGGACAAGTGTGTTCTAGGCACACGGACTAAGGGTTTAAAATAGGGACAGTGGCAACATGCTTTTGCCTTTCTGCTCCCCCACCTATGCTGGAAGCAACAAGAATGCTGGGAAGACAGAAGACTTCAACTCAGGAGACTGGTCCCAGGCTTGAGGTAGAAGCCTGTGTATTACAAATAAGACTACGTTTTAGTCATGGGTTTTTTAGTAAGAGTCACAGACAGTAAATAAAAATTCACGGCCCGTGACCTGTCTATGACTTTTACTAAAAATACCTGTGAATAAAATGGGGGTGGGGGGGTCTGCCCAGGGTCCCTGCGGGTGCTGGGGGAGGGCGGCCCAGGTGGGCAGCAGCACATGACCCAGGACCCTGCCGGTGCTGGGGGGGCAAAGACACACAGCCTGGGAACCATGCCTCCCCCTCAGGCAGCAGCAGAGTTTGGGTGTGGGAGGGGGTTGGGGCATGGGATGGGTGAGATGGGCCCTGGCCGGTGCTTACCTTGGGGTTCCCCAGAAGCGGCAACTTCCCCTGGGCTCCGCTGGTAGGCAGAGGCATGGCTAAGCAGATCTGCAAGTTGCCTCTGCCTGCAGGCCCCACCTCTGCAGCTCCCATTGGCTGCAGTTCCTGGCCAATGGGAGCTGCGAAGCCAGTGCTCTGGGCGGATGTATCATGCAGAGCTAACTAGCCACACCTCCGCCTAGCAGCTCAGTGAGGGGGACGTTGCTGCTTCCAGAGAGCCCCCAGGTAAGCGCCACTCAGAGCCCATCTCACCCATCCCGTGCCCCAACCCTGTCTCCTCCCATGCCCAAACTCTGCTGCTGCTGGGGGATGGTGCAGGGGCACGGTGGCCCAAGTATGACTGGTGCAGGGGCTGCCTGAGGTTCTTCTGAGCCAGGCTGCTGCAGAAGGCATGGAGGTCATGGAAAATCACTGAGTCTGTGACCTCCATGACAAACATGGAGCCTTAATTATAAACTAACATCCAGAGGGGTGAGAAAATCGGTTGTTCTAAATACTGCCTAATGTAAGAAGGTTTAAGGTTTAGATCGGGTGCTTATCTTTTATTTTCTTTGGTAATTATCTCAAACCTTTTGCGCCTACCACTTACAATCACTTAAAACCTGTTTTATATTTTACCTAACACACTGTGTTTTGCGTGAAGTGCTTGGGAAATCTCAGCTCAGGTTACAAAGGCTGGTGCGTGTCCTCTCCACGTCGAGGGAGGGGCGGACGGGTAATGAACTTACACTGGTCGGGCTTCTCACCAGGGCAAGACAGGACCGTTCTGGGGTGCAAGGCTGGGCAGCTGAAGGACGGGGGGTGGGGGGTGGGGTGATTGGCTTACTCTGTGATTCGTGAGTAGCTCTGGGAGTATTCAGGTCATCTAGCTGGGTGTGGGGCTCCACATGTTGTGCTGACTTGCTGAGTGATCACAGCGCCTGGAGGGGTTTGCCATTTGTCACTAGCAAAGCTGTGTGAGAGACAGTCCAGGCTAGAGAGTTGGGGGGCACAGCGGTACCCCGTTCCGGGTTATACCCGGGGATCCCATCACACACAGCAAACACCTACGACAAGAGGCAGATATTGCTCTGCAAACTGCAGCCTTCTTAGGGTGCTCGTCCTCCTTCCCTTTGGTCGGCCAAACGCCCATTTCACTGCACATTGGCCACGGCTCAGAGCAGAGTTAAGCAGCTCCTTGCTCCTGTCCAGTGCCCAGGACAATGATTCATAAGCCAGGGATGCCGACGGGTTCCCAGAACGACAGGAGTCTGGAGGTAAAAACAGGTAATAGTCAAAGTAAAATGACCAGCAGAATGAAACAACTATTAAAACTGATGACTAAGAGAAAGAATAATTAGATGGAATTATGAACTAATTGCTTCTTGTCTGAGTGGCTTAGGTAAAGGAAATGAAAACATGAAATGATTGATTATGGTTATTAGTGCATTCAGGATGTATCCACAGAAACATTTACCAAGGATTCCTTTTCCTCTGCACTAAGGGAAGTCCCAAAACAAACAATTGAACTTGAATTTGAAATAGATAAATATTTATTTAAATAATCAATTGCTTAATCAATTAGGAGGAAACC
>NW_020673898.1:0-5492 GCF_002925995.2 Terrapene triunguis | reverse complement strand
CTCGAGGTCCCTTCCAGTCCTAGAATCTATGAATCTATGAATCTATATATGGAGATTGTCCATCCAAGGACAGATGCTGCTTAGTCTATAAGAGCTGACACTTGGAGGATAAGGTGTATGGTTACAGCCTAGTGTAGCCTTGAGAACAGAAAACTTAGGTCAAAAGGACTCTTATAAGTATACATAAGAATACATCGTTGAATGACAGTGATCATTGTATCAAGTGCAGCTCCTGTGTTTCACGGTAGATTATATTCAGAGTGTGGACCTTATAGAAAATCATACTTTTATTGCAAATCAACTATATATTTTCAAAGTAATGTGTATTCCTTTTACTCCCCCTTTCTAACTGCTCTCTAAAGTAAGTAACTCCATGCTAGAACAAATGCCAACAGGTAAGATGGCTAGCAGAAAATGTAGTACAATGGCATTATTGTATATATGGTATGTATCATGTTCAAAAGGACTTGAAGGAATGAACATTTTAAATCTGCAATTAAGATTGCAGCTGTAATACAAAGGCATGTTCCTGAAGTCCATTTAGATCAGAATTTAAAAGATGAGTATAATTTTTAAAAACTTTTTATGTAGGTTTAGGTGCAGTAAGATATGATGGGATTTTCTTACTGCTCCTCTGATACTTCTTATTACTGTTGTCTTCATTTGTGCTTCTACAAAATCAGCTTCTCCATCACCACTTCCTGCAGTGACTTCCAGATGAGACCAGGTCTGCCACAAACCAGGATGGCTTAATCAAGATTAAGTACCATGCCCTCTCTGTCTCCTACTGGCTGCTCATGATTTTGCATCAGTTACAGAACTAGTTCTTGGTATTCATCAAGTATTTCACTATGTAGTCAGACTCCCAGTACTTCTCACAGAAGCATGTCCCCCTCCAATAGTTATTCTATTAAAGCTATTTCAAACTGCAGTGCTTCAGGGCACCTACACTATATTTTTCACATCAAAACCATGATTGAGAATACAAACAGGTTTAACGCCTGCTGACCACATTTTGGGGGACGATTAACTCCCCCCCCCCCGTTCAAGGCAAAGCAATTATCTAAAACACTGTTTAGTGCTCTAGAGGCCCCTTGTATTGCCAGCTTTCAGTTAGATAGATGGACTCACTGCTTACAGTTTAGATAACTAGTATATAAATTTTAATAAGTAGGATCCCCAAGTGAAAATTGTCTATATATAAGTGGTATCCAAAACTATGTTGTCTTTAACACAAGAAAAAGGGAGGGGGACATTCAAAAGGGTTATTAGGATCCATATGAGGCAGGACTTCCAGAGTACCTTGATGGGCTCTTGATGAGCTCTGTGTGTATATAAAGTTTCACCCCAAACCTGTTATCCTCTAAAGGAATACTGTAACTAGTTATGCACAAGTTTCCCTTTTAAAAGCCATCAGGCATCTACTGAACTGTTCTCTTCATCTCAACTTTTACCTCACTGTGATTGGTAAAGGGGCAGTCTGAAACACCTGTCACACTCTGGATAGTCTCCTATTGAGTAATCTCAGAACTTAAAATCAATAGCACTATTCCTAATCACAACATATGGAAACAAAAAGAGTAATCTAAAGTCTAGGAAGGATTGACTACAAGCAGTAAAGCGCTTGTTAAACTAAACAATTACCACGAGGAAGAGGCTCCGTGCTTTCTCTTTCAAATCTGGGGGGACCAATTACATGCTCTGGAATTTGTTCCCAGCCTGTTCCCATGCTGTATTAGGTTCTGAACACCTTAAAGTTTCAACTAGGCAACCGGGGTGAAAACAAATAATCACCTAGGTATGAAAGAAAAAATTTATGGGTATAAGATTTATAGCATCTACTTTGGCACCTGATACTTCACTAAAGGGGAAACCGTTGGAAGCAGTCCAGTAATAAAGTGGTATAAAATGTATAGTTCCAATCTTCTTCTTAAATCCTCTATCAGACCTTGGGATAAGTTCTGAAAACTCCATAATAGGTATCTAATTACCATTGTTCTCTACGGCTAGCAGGTGGCCAGAAGTAATTTATTTGTATCTTTAAAAAGACAAACTCTGCCAACAGCTAGTCTTTGTAATCACATGCTCCTATCAGTGTTACCACTATTCTCCCTCTCCTATACTCTCCATTTATTATCTTTCATTACTATAAGCTGTTTGGGGCAGGGATCATCTCTAGCTATGTGACTGTACACCACAATACAACAGTGCCCCACTCCTAACTGGTGTCTCTAGAGCTAAAAGAAAAACAGATAATCAATTTTATCAACAGGATGTGAGGATTCCCACACACACTCTTCCAGAACTATCAGCCACCCAAAAAACAAACCACCACTGAGTGAGAACAGATGACAAGACCTATAAGAGTCTCAGCATATATCTGGGAGATGATATAAAAGACTCACTAACCTCTAGCTATTCATGCTTCCTATCTAGTCTAAGAACCAACTGCAGTGTAGTTTAACTACCTCTCTGGGTAGGTACCAAACCTCCTATTACACTACTAAAATCTACTTTACATCTAGATTATCAATCATTCAATACTTGTTTCCCCATGATATTTGGGCTAGGGTAATTCCCTTCCTCTGCATCACAGAACCTTCAGATTGATAACCACAGACACAGGCTAAATTTGTTCTCAATCTAACCAATAATTATTATTTAACTTAAAGTAATCAATCCACTTTTTCTCCATGGTGAGGTTTTTAAAAAAACAGCCTTGTTTCTGTTATGATTTCCACACTTAGGACACTGCTTGAATGGAAATATCTATGATTTAAGCTAGTCCCATAGCCATGAATATTGTGTTCATGTGATACTGCTTCTTTCAATTCCTACCCCATGGGTTCATGCTGAAAATAGTTCCCCAAACAAAAGTGCTACTTTGTTGAATTTTTTTATGTGTATAACAAGTCACAGACATCTTAGATGAGCACAGCTACATGGCAGCAAAGTGGTTAAGTGAGGCAACAGAAAAACGAATGAGTTTTCAGAATTCTCTTAAAGCCATTGAGTCTGCAGGCTCAGTTACTATGTAAACTCTATGCTTCATAAGTCATTTAAAGACTTAGTACAAGTGGCTTGTGGTTTAATCTTCTAATTCCATTGCTCCATAAGTTTCCTTGGTGGTTCATTGAGCAAGGAATTTAAACAAAATATTTGGGGCCCTTTTTTGCTAAAAGGGTTTAGGCATGGAAAAATGTGCAGTGCATCAGTGCCTGGAAGGGACTATGAACTAATCTCCAAATTTACTTGATAGAAAAGTCATCATAATTCAGGGATCCTGGTGTGTTTAAGACTGCACATTTACAAAGTAACATGCTTGCCCTGTGAGTACATCCCTTATCAGAGAACCTCTGTGGAATGTATTCAGGCATTTTTAACTAAACATACCAGTTTGTGCCACTGAGTCAAGAAAATGAGGGAGGGAGGAAGGCACATTCACATTTCTGAAGAATGTATATTAACACTGCACAGGATTGTCTGTATGTTGAGAGTTTAAGAAAAACTACAAACTACCAAAATCTTTACACATGAATCTGGAGCTAGCCGGTACCACATCTGAGTGTGTTAAATGAATGATCTTCAGAAATTATCCCAGAATCAAGTAACTCAGTAGGTGTTAAAGAATTTATTGTGCTTTGTAAATTCTACTTATGATTTTAACTTAGATTATAAATAAATCAAGAACTGAAGTAAATCTGGGTTAAACTAATGTAGCTGGGCTGGGCTAATTCCCTGCAGTCCAGAGTATACATACCAGATAGCTCTCTCTTGCTGGTTGGGATAGAGGGGAGGGGAGGAAAGATAGCATGTGGGCTTCCTCCATCGCTTTATCTTTGGGGAATGAATATATGGGCATTATTTGCCCATAGTAGTAGGTAGGCCACAGACTTACAAGCGGGAAATTGATGAATTCTGCTTGTTACGTGACTCTTGAAGTACACATTTAAGAGGTTTGTATATTGTTTTTCAGACTATAACTTTGATTTACCTACATTTTGGTTGCAAGCCCCAGCACTTGTACATTTAGATTTGTAAATCTACACTTGTACAGCACTTTAGATTTGTAAGCTTGACTAGGAGGATTAATACTGAGTGTCTGAGGCTGCAACTGTTTCTCATGCCAAGAGTCCTTACTCAAGCAGATAGCGCTATTAACAGCAATGGAACTACTCCTGTAAATGAAGACTACTTGAAATCAGCAATGGTTGCATGATTAGACCCATAATGTCTTCAAGTATGTGAACGCATTCTGTAGTTGCTAACTAAGCTTTCCAATATCACTGTGAGCTGGGTAGGTATTACACCCATTTTCACTGATGGGTAAATTGAGTAAGTCAGAAATTAAGGCTGGGATTTTAAAAGGAATCTAGGGGATTTAGATGTCCAACTTTTACTGAATTTCAGTGCCTGGATCCCTTAAGGCATGTCTGCACTGCAAACAAAGACCTGTGGCTTTTAGTCTCAGAGCCCAGATAAACTGAATTGGGCTTGTGAGGCTCATGCTATGGGGTGGGGTTGAGAGCCCAGGCTCCAAAACCCAGTGGGGGTAGGTGGGTCTCAGAGTGTGGGCTCCAGCCCAAGCCCAAACATCTGCACTGCTATTTTTATCCCTGTAGCATGAGCCCAATTCAGTTGACCCAGGCACTGAGACTTGCTGCCATGGGTGTTTTTTTGCTGTGTAAACTCCTTCGGCTGAGATTTTCACAGGAGTCTAAGTAACTTGCTCAAAGTGACAGAGCCAGTAACAGAATTCACAAGCCCTGGTTAGGGTTGTGTGAAATAGTTGTAAGGAACAACTTTTCAAAGTCCAAGGGTTTTCATATTTCAGCATGCACTTGAAAAAATGAGCCTATTTTCATTCACTAGTTTTGCAAAGGATCACAATTTAAAACAACAACAACTTTTCCATATTCCAGGCCAGTTATCAAAATCAATCCACTTTTCAAACCAAAGCTTTCACATTGAAAATGTGAAACTTTAATTTTTTACATGAAAATAATTGTCAAAATTGTGACTAAAGCAAAATTGGAGAGTTGCAAAATAATGCATGATGAAAAAACAATAACTGGTGTGAAATTTCACAAAGAAATCCTATTTATCATGTCTTTGTTTTAATCATTAGACATGATCTCGCTAGTCCATCCTGGGGAATAGGCTTTCACTTAGGCCAGTAACCTGCCCACTTTGCAGTGAGGACATAGGCTAAATCACTCAAGTAGTGATAGTCATCCAATGCTGTCCCACAATTCCCCCAGGTATCCAGAAAGACAGACAATTTAATGGGAAAGAATCATAGAGCAGCTCAGTTTACTGCAGTGCTAAGAACCATGGGATATACCCCTAGAAGTTCTAGTGACACATGTGGGAAAGCAACAGAGGGTCCTGTGGCACCTTTAAGACTAACAGAAGTATTGGGAGCATAAGCTTTCGTGGGTAAGAACCTCACTTCTTCAGATGTAAGTGACTATTGTGCTCACTCCAGTCCC
>NW_020673897.1:0-2253 GCF_002925995.2 Terrapene triunguis | reverse complement strand
CGTGCCCAGAGGCAGAAATTGTCACTCTTATCAACCTTGGGAACTTTTATAGCCAAAATGTAGGTGACAAGCATATTTACATGCCTACTGTGTTGGGTGTCAGTCAAGTGAGAGTTTTGTGGATTGCAGTGGAAGCTAAAACTGGAAGTTAGCCAACTAAATCTGTGGTTTAGGTGCCTCAATACCTTTGTTGGTCTGGCCTCTGCTCCCTAGAAACTAGACTCACATAAAGTATCTCAAATTGGGACCTGGTAGTTCAAATTATATTCCCCTAGGTTATTGGATTGTATTTGTACAAGTTGAATTTCTTTTATTAGTAGTAGTACCTCTACTATTCTTGGCCATATTTTTACTCTCTCTAGGTCCCTCTGTATTTCTCTCTGTCTCTTGGTTTTTACAACATTTCCCAGTTTAGTATTATCAGATGTTTAATGATCTGGGAGAGGAGATAATGAAGACATTGACTTAGATGGCACTTAACAGTGACTCCTTAATCATTACCTTTTTAGTATTATTGAATAGTGGAGAGTCCAGGACTGTACAGAATGTGGTTGAGGGGAAAAAAATCATAGAGATCCAGGCTGGGGAGGCCAGGGTTCAGTGACATAGCTCAGGATTGGCTGGGGTTATTAACTTCCTAGAAACCCAGCCTGGAGTAGCTCTAAATGAGAGGAATAAGGGTGCTCAGATAAGAACAACAATGAGGCTGCCATATAGAAGGGAAAGACTGCCTCTGAATTGTGGGATGTTCTTTTGTTTATGGATCATGTTTTTTTTTTTTTTTTCCCCTGCAGGAGGAACGGACTATAAAGGACTGATTTTAAAGTCTGTGTTCTGTTTGCTCCTGAAGCCAGAGGCAATCTATAGGCTTTGTTTCATCAATTTTTGTCTATTGTGCTTACTTTTTTTTCTTCTGCCTGTTGGAGGGCTCTTAATCATCACTCGAAGGAGAAGCTTCAGAGACTGTGCATTTTTCAGTACACAAGTACTTTTGCATTTCTTTTTTTTAAAGAGTGTGGACCTAGGAAATGAGGTTGTTTAAAACTGTTAAAATAGCTCTAAGCCAGGGTATTCCAGAAGCTGAAGTCTATCTGAAAAATCTTGTGGGCGCAATAAGTCACTAGGGTAACAGATATGGATACCAAAGCAAACTGAGTTTTTGTTTAAACAAATGTTCATGAATACACTTTTGCGATATATATCCACATCTAATTATTATAATTATTTAGGGAGAAAAATATGAAAATTATTAGCAATTGATATGAAAACTAGTCAGGTTTTGAGTATACTTTAGTTTGCCATGTGCTACTGCTACAGTTACTGAAATTCCTACTAAAACCATAAAGCAAAGAAAATGTTAGCAATTAAGCAGCATAAATCATTTTAATGTTGCCTTTTAAAAATAAAGTTCCTTTGCAGATCCTGCCCTTTCACAGAATTGCTTTAGCCATACACTGTGTATCGCTGATCTGAAGTGGGGTTATGGAAGTACAAGATTTAGCTAAGGCTATACAGTCATTTGTAATTGACTACTCCATTACTGGCTTACTTAAGGGGAAAATCAGGGATGAGCTGGTGGATTGCCGATCTCAGCAGAAAAGTTACTGCATACTTGTGATTATAAATCAGGAGGTTTAAGTATATTTATCCTATAAGACATTTACGGAAGACCCAGAATTAGCTACCATCTTGATAGAGTTCCTAAAATGTAGCACAGGTCATATCCTGTTGGTCTCTATAGGTCAAGTGTCAAATAAAAATAAACAGCAGGGTACTCTACAAGTAAAAATTCCTTCAATGCTCTATGAATATTGCTATAGCAAATGTATGACAGCACTTGCTATAATTAGGGGTGCAGAATGATTTCCATTATAATCCTATTTTCACACACAGAGCTTTTATGAAACATTCAGTTTTACCTGACAATTTCCATACTTTTGCTCAGTCTTAACATTTTATATTGAAGTGTGAGCTAAATGCCTTCAGCAATTCTGTTTTGTTTTCTTTCAAAATCTTCCATAAACTGAGAATAACACTTTTTTCTATTATTTACTATGTGCATTTGACATTCAGCTCCCCCTTTTGTTTGTGTGGGTCTTTCACACAGGGGAAAAACAAAAATAACACCCTAAATACTAGTAAATTTGATTATAAACCTACAGAAATTGTAAGTGCAGACTCAAGAGTAGGTATGGTGGCTGAAATTACTTTTCATAGATTCATAGATTCATAGATTCTAGGACTGGAAGGGAC
>NW_020673896.1:0-7140 GCF_002925995.2 Terrapene triunguis | reverse complement strand
AGTCCCGATATTTGGGGCTTTTTCTTATATAGGCTCCTATTACCCCCAGGGGCGGCTCTATGTATTTTGCCGCCCCAAGCATGGCAGTCAGGCAGCCTTCGGCGCCATGCCTGCAGGAGGTCCGCTGGTCCCGCGCCTTCGGCATACCCACCGCCAAATTGCCGCTGAAACCGCGGGCCCGGCAGACCTCCCGCAGGCATGCTGCCGAAGGCAGCCTGACTGCCGCCCTCATGGCGACCGGCAGGCCGCCCCCCGCGGCTTGCCGCCCCAGGCACGCGCTTGATGCGCTGGTGCCTGGAGCCGCCCCTGGCCTCAGTTCTTCCCAGGTTTAAAAGTAGAATAATAAGTGACCATCTCACAGGAGTGCTGTAAAGTTTAGTTAGTGATACAGCATTTTAAAGGTGCAATATTAAGTATTACAAAATGTATTCCTTGTAATGATAATTAGAGTCCTGTAAATCCACAGATATTTGCTTTATATCCATTGATGCAGATATCTGCAGACCATTTTTGCAGACTGGATGCGGATACAAATTTTGTATCTGCGCAGGGCTCTAATGACAGGGGTGGTGTCATTACAACACACCACAGAACTATCCTGCTCCCAGGAATTACAAATCAGACATTTCATGGAGTAGATTGCTTTGTTTGGCAGGGAGAACGGAGTGCTAAATGAGTAGCTTAAAAAAACAACAACCCTCAATGGAGCTGCATTGACAGAAGAAGCAACACCCTACTGAAGAAGCAACACCCTGTTTTCCAAGTTAAAGAACAGAATTGCTGCAGAGAAATATCTGGGGAAATTAGCAGTCTTCAAAATTGCAAATGAATAGTCACCTCCATCCTTGCCAGATACTCAATTATAAACTGTTCCAATAAAAATGGATTTCAAAGCCTCCCTGCCAATTCCAGCACAATTAAACAAAATGAAAAAACGTCACATATTCAAGATCTTTTTTTTACTGCCACCAGAATTACCTACAAATATTAGAAGTACCAACTCAGTCTACACTGTTATAACAAATAAACCCACAGTTGCAAAACACAAAGAGAAGCAACTCTGCCATCTAGTGGTAGTGACAATTCACTGTGTTTTTATTCTTCATATGTTCTAGTCTTAAAACTTATACAAGTGCACTTTAGTGCACTGATTTACATGTCTGCTAACATAGGAATTGATCTAGTTATTGATTTAAGCCTTTCCTAATAGAATGAAAGGTGCTTTATAAACATACAAAAAGTGGGCATATTTTTATGCTTAAATAGGATTTAATTTTGTTTTTGTTACATTAGAATAAAAGCCCATCTATTCTGAGGAACTTCAAGTAATGATGTTTAGCATGATGTCATAATTTAAATATTATACCTTATCTTTCATTATACTTCCCTTTCTAAGCTCTGGGGAGTTGCCTACATATGTTTAACTGCAGCAGTAACAGAATTTTGTAAGCTCTTCAGGAACACATGAAGAAAGGGAGAGAAATTATTTCAGTTTAGAAATACTTGGGATGGACCAAAATACTAAGGTGACAGGAGTTATTTAAGCGTTTAAACATGTAAAATACAAGAAGAAAAAAGTCAGACATAGTATCAACTTCAAGGGGCTTTTGAACAAAAAGTGACTATGTGCTGTGAGAAAGTGAGCTTTTTGCTGAGTTTGTCCTTTTTCTTTAGTCCTGATTCTCTCCACAATATTTTCTTTTCCCCTGATAGTATTTCTGTGGATCATACCAGAAGGGAAGTAAGCGCAGGCCCAACAGCAGCCCTAAACAACATATACTTACTCATCGATTAAAACTGAGTAACAGAGAAATGAAGTGACTTGCCCAAGGTCACAGTGCAGGTCCAGTGGCAGCGTCTGGAATAGAACCCATGTTTTCCCATTCACAGTGCAGTGCCCCATCCTTTGGAAAATTCTACTGCACTAATGCATGAGACTAGACAATGAGACTGACTATACCCAAAGCACTCAAAATCCAAAAAGTAAACAAGCTGGGAAGGGGGGGAAAAAACTCCTAAATCTTTCAATTTTAGTAATCCAAGAAGTTACTTAACAGTAGGTTTTTTTCATGTGGGAATTTCATTTTCTGTGGTGGATTTTACCAACAATCTAAGGCCCAATCCTGAAAGCTGATTAAAGTGGTTCTGCCTGGACACTGGAGGTGGAGAGAACCACACACATTAAGCCCCACTGATTAGTTTAAAGGATCAGAGCCTAAGTTAGTTGAATACTTCACTAACACAAATGTAATGCTTTGGTCAAGGTTGCTCATTCCTCTCATTGTAATCACCCTTCAAAAAGCCTTTCAATCTTGTTTTTCAAAGAAGTTTAATGAATTGAACATTGAGGAAGGAGAGAAAGAAATATAAACGCAGCAGGACTGGCTGCATATTTTTCTTGATACACTATAACATAACTTACTTTGAAAATATGGCCATAAGCTTCCTTCTGTTCCTTCTTGGTTCAGAATCTTCATCAAACTCTTCCATCTCTTTTCCTAGAAAAACCTCTTGATGAAACTCCTTGTTAAGATGTCCATCCATCTCCATTTTGACCCCATTCAGGTGGTCTGGGGGCAGGATCTCATTCTCATCTTTGCTGTCAACCGCTTTCTCTTTTAAGGCAGAATTGTTTGCAGGCCTGGCATAGACATCCATCAGCAGAAACACAAACAGGAGGGACAAATAGAGAGAGCCCAAACTGCAGAGGAAGGCTTGTTTTGACATCATTGTTGTTCTTCTTGTCCAAAATATTAACAAATTAAATTATGGTGAAAGAGATTAAATGACCTGGAGGTGGGGGGGGAAAAAAAGCAGAAATAAGGAACCTAAAATTGTAAAGCTACAATTTTATTTTAAGCTCCAAATCTAAAAGTAAAAACCCAGCATATTCTGTTGGTCAACATTAAAAAGCTTATCTTAAATGACAGAAACCTGTTTTGCAATTATAATAAATGAATATTGTATAAGTAACTAGAGTAAGAAACAGGTTTAGCAAAAAAGTTGAGTGCAGTTGCAAAAGCAGTTCCAGCTACCAAAAGAAAAAAAAGGAGAGCAGTAAAATCGGAGTGTAGGGAATGTTGTGAAGTTCAATGTACATCTGTTTCATAAGAGCACATGCACAGATCAGATGACAAAGGCTGAGGCAAAATGTTACATTACTGGCATAATTCTAGCATACATCAGGCAAGTTTAAGAGATATGAAGCTACATTCCACAACCAACAGAGAAACATGGGGCTTTGCTCTGAAAAGTGTCTTATTTAACAGATTTCCTCCCTTTATAGCAGAGGTTCTTAAGCTGGGGTGCAAGATGCCCTTTCTGGGGGTGTGAGACATGCCAGATTTTTTTTTATAAGGTAGATCATCAAAAACACAAATTAAGCACAGGCATGTAAGTACAACTACTTTGTTTCATCAAACCTATGTATTTATTAACATTATACATTTTTTAACGATTACTGTAATATACAAATAAAAAATATATCTAGGTTTAAGTGGTGTGAGAATATATTTTGATTTTTGATAAGGGGTGCGAGAACATATTTTGAGAACCAAAGAGCTGCAGGCTGCAGTAAAGGTTAAGAACCACTGTTTTATAGAGTCAGAGTCATATCAGCTTGCTGCTCAGACCCTCATCCTGCATTGGGCACCATATAGGCCAGGGGTGGGCAAACTACAGCCCACGGGCCAGATCCGGCCCGCCAGCCGTTTTAATCCGACCCTTGAGCTCCTGCTGGGGAGCAGGTCTGGGGCTTGCCCCGCTCCAGCACTCCAGCTGGGAAACAGAGAGGCTCCCGGAAGCAGCAGCATGGCCCCCCTCCGGCTCCCCACACCCCAACCCCCTGCCCCAGCCCTGATCCCCCTCCTGCCCTCCCAACCCCTCAGCCCCACCCCGGAGCACCTTCCTACATCCCAACTCCTCATCCTCAGCCCCACCCCAAAGCCTGGACCCCCAGCCGGAGCTTCCTCCCGCACCCTGATCTCCTCATTTCTGGCTCCACTCCAGAGCCCGCACCCCCAACCAGAGACCTCACCCCCTCCCGCACCCCATCCCCAATTTTGTGAGCATTCATGGCCCACCCCTGATGTAGGCAGATGCTTGTGCCTGTACAGAGTATCACTTGTGGTCAATGAAGCACTGCGTAGGCATAAAACTCACTGAAGAACTCGGACCTAAGGCCCCAATCTTGCAAACACACATATACATACATAAGAAGGGCCAATGGTCCAGTGTCCGGTCTTCCAACAGTGGCAGATGCCTGGTACTTCAGAGGGAATGAACAGAACAAGCAATCATCAAGTGATCCATTCCCTGTCATCCACTCCCAGCTTCTGACAATCAGAAGTGATTCACTGGACAAGTATTTGCAAAATCACGACCTGAATTAAGTTTTTACTCCTTTTACTAACTTTATTTCAGTTAGCACTCCAAATCCAGTTCAACTTGGAAAGAGAGAGCTGATTCTAACCTAGAATGTGTGCCAACAACAGACTGTTTCAAGACTCTTTGTGGGCAGCGCATGACCAAGTTCCCAAGAAATGTTTCTAGGGCTGGCAGGTAGGAAAGAATCTTTACTTAGAACTGAGCAAATCTGATGTGGAATCAGTGAGAAACAAACATGGAACATCACAATGCTTCTTTTTTTGTTTTTTAAGTCATTTTTCAGACTAAAACATTTTAAATCTCAAGAGATAAAGTTATTATCAAAAGTGCATTTACTAAAACATCCTGGTAAAAGGAGATTTCGCCAATTACAGAAGTAAGTTTCAGACAGAATCCTGGTAGAGTCATAACAGTATTACAAGTTTATAATTACAACAGACAAGCTTAAGACGTTTGCTCATAGTTTTGAGGAATATCAACCATAATGTTTCAGAACTTAATACGATCACATTTAAGATCAGAAGACGACATTTTTCCTCCCATGCTCAAGAACTACACAAGCAAAATCAACCTTGTAAGTTTCTGTTTGCACACTGACCTGGACAGAACTATTATTTTGACATGTGAGAAAATCCCCACCACCACCATTATACCAGACAATAATATCAATTTCAAGCACCACTTCTCCATCTGAAAATTTTGTACCTACTATTGTTATCAATAATCCCTAAAATTACTGTAACTGAAAGAAATTGAAAAAAGAAAATATTTTCTCTAGTTTGTTTGGCTTGTGCATTTGACATAACTTTGTGTCTAGTGAGTTTCACTATTTGTTGATAGTGGATGCCATTATCCAGCCACTGCAAGAGTGTTTACAAGTAATCACTGCAAGGAAGCCGAAACTGAAAGTAAATAGATAGCTATGCATTAAGAAGAAGGAGGGGAACAAGAGCCCAACAACATTTATTATTGTTATTACTCTCAGGCCCAGCCAAAAGATCTTTCTAAACATGGGGTGGGGGGCGAGAGTGAATGTTTTAATGCTTTTGTTTTTAATTAAGGGAAAACTGTTTGGAGGGCACTCTATTTTTTTAGTCAATTAAAGCTACCAGAGTCCCATCATCATGGTAAATTTAAGCAGATTCTGTTAGGGCTGATGTATTTTCATGACCATTTTTACAAGGCTGAATTGAACGCGTCCATCTCGAGTTTCCCTTTTTGAGGGCTAACCCCACTTTCTACCAAACTTTGTTATTGAATCTTCACCTGCCCCATCCCACCCAATAGCTCAGCTATACAGCAACAACTTGAGGAAAAGCTGTCAGCATGCACAGACTGTACATACTGTATACAGCCACTTACTCCTGGGGGAATTCTGCACCACTGTGCAGTGCAGAATTTGTGCAAAAATCAATGCTCTGTGCAGAATTTCCTTTTTCCCCTGCAGAATTGGCATTGCATAGCTGCTGGCCACCAGTAGGGGCTGCTGGACCCGGCAGATCCCAGCTCGCAAACAGCAGACACTGCTGAAGGGGGAGCCAGAGGGTTCCAGGCACTCCCTGAAGGAAGGAAGTGGTGTGCATGGAACAAGCCTCGGATCCAGCATCAGGCTGTTTCTCCATCTGTATCCCTGAGTAAGAGTGTCTGGGCTGGGGTGCGCAGCTGGGCTCTGGGGGAAGGGCGGTACAGGTGTCTGGGCTGGGGGGGCACCTACCAGCTGGGCTAACATAAGAACGGCCATACTGGATCAGACTAAGGGTCCATCCAGCCCAGCATCCTTTCTGCCCAGGTTCCCCAGAGGGAGTGAACCTAACCGGCAATGATCAAGTGATCTCTCTCCTGCCGTCCATCTCCACCCTCTGACAAACCGAGGCTAGGGACACCATTCCTTACCCATCCTGGCTAATAGCCATTAATGGACTTAACCTCCATGAATTTATCTAGTTCTCTTTTAAACCCTCCTATAGTCCTAGCCTTCACAACCTCCTCAGACAAGGAGTTCCACAGGTTGACTGTGCGCTGTTTGAAGAACTACTTCCTTTTATTTGTTTTAAACGTGCTGCCCATTAATTTCATTTGGTGACCCCTAGTTCTTATATTAGGCTATGTTTAATTTGTGCCAGGGCTGAACCCTGGCATCTCTAGGCTTGGCAGTTCATAGCCCTGGCACTTCTGGGCTTACTGCATCAGTTATGAAAGTAAAAAAAATTTTTTTAGCCCCTCTTTCATTACAAATGAAGCACTGGGGAGGGGGTGTGGGTCCCCCTCCTCCCAAGTTGGGCTCTGGGGGAGAGAGGGCACAGAAACAGGAACTGGGTTGGCATAGAGGTTTCTTTAACTCTCTATTCCTAGGGGAATTTTGTCATCTATATTGTTACAGGTATTTTGAAATAAATTACCAAAACAATTGAAACCGGCATGATTATATAGTGTCATTCTGACAAATGAAATAGGCAGATTTTAAAATATTGTGCACGGATTTTTTTGATTTTTTTTTTTTTTTGGTTTTGCACAGGATTCCCCCAGGAATGAGAGCCACGTGCACTAACACACAACTAGTGACAGAAGGGAGACGGGGGAAAGGGAGCTGAAAGGAACGGACGAGGGTCATCGAGCGACAAGGGGAGAAAGGAACCCGCTGACAGCTCCAGGTCCCAGTGTTGCGCCCCCCCCGCCCCCTAACCCACACGGCCATCTCCAGACCCCAAGTCTCCATCCACCCTCTCCTCCCACCAGCTGCCTCAGGGTCCCAGC
>NW_020673895.1:0-3901 GCF_002925995.2 Terrapene triunguis | reverse complement strand
CCACACAAAGTTAGTTTTAAAAACTGATGTTAAGACTGCCTGCAAGCAACCTGCCATAGAAGTTGTCTGTTGTGATCATCCCTTTTTTTTAATTATTTATATAATAATGACTGAAATAAGTGCCTGTCTATATGGGACACCAACCTAATGAACTAGGACTAGCAGTTGTACATGGAGATAATCATGACAAGATACAGGGGATACAGACACTGTGGTCTTGATCCTGCACAGTACAGGCACTGAATGTTCCACACATGATATAGTCACAAGGTGAAAAGGGATGAACAGTTCAAGAATGGCAGGGAAGCCAGATTCTACACTGCTGCCTGGCCAGCAAGCATTCTTGCGCAGCAGCAGAAAGCTTAAAGGGGGGGGGGGCGCAGAGATATGTAGTTAATCTCCTCATTAGCATGATCAGAATTATGCTTAAGCCCATACTAGGATATTCCCGTTTTCTACCCACGCTCTACTCCTTTTTTACCCAGTGTACTTGCAAGTATAAGAATAAGCATACATGAGGCTTGACACATGCCACCTAGTGCAGAGAACTACGCCTAGTACTTAACCTTATTTGTACCTGCACGAAGCCCTACATGCACAGCAGTACAAACAACCTTCCAAATGTTACTCCTAAAGAAATTCTGAGTCAAAAAAATTAAAATTTCTGCACACATTTTAAAATTCAGCAAAATTCTGCTCTGGCTGTCAGCCCCGCTGCACGCAGGGCTGAAATTTGTGATTTCCACCAAAATGCTTCCTTTTGGTTGAAATCACAAATTCTGCATGAAAAAGAATAAAATTCTGCAGGGAACATTAATTCTGCACAAATTCTACATTGTGCAGTGGTGCAGAATTTCCCCTCCAGTAAAATGTGAGCTAATGAAGTGTGTGCCATCTTTCAAACTATGCAGATAGCTTCAATGTCTCTGCTGATGCTCATACTAGTCATTCTTCCAATCAGCAGCCAAGTGGTACTAACAAGGCTAGTCAAGTTTTACTACTACTATTCAGAACCATACAGACAGCAATAAAATTGATAAAGAATGTCAGTTTTACTCTGCTATTCCTTAGGAAAGCTCTGCTAACATCAGTGGCAGATACTAGGGCTATTCAATGGGAATGAGACTCAAAGCAGAAACTTAGGGGTTTAGAATAGCAGAGCCCTCCCCCATGTGATAACCATGAGGCTCAGGACTCAGGGAGAGGGAAAAGGAAAGCCTTCTCCTTTCCAGTCACGTAGGACAATAGGGAATTCAAAATCTGTTAGTAACCCAACTAGAGAGAGCATGATACAAAAGATGGACCTGACCTATTGATCAGAATACAGCATGGGGAGAGGAGTTGTAGAACAAAAGAAGAAGTTACTGAACTTTGCTCATGGAACCCTCATTCGTCTTCCATTTGTCTTTAGTCTAGCAATGGATTAACCCACTGGATATCATGTGTCTAGTACATTTTTCAAGCCCTGACTTAAGCACCCTACTGTGAATTGTGCAAACTTGCAGGACACAAATCCATATGAAGATACACACAATTCATAGTCCTACTCAGAGTCAGTTTAGGACAAATCCTGATCAAGACTTTTTGTTTGTTTTTGCACTCCATAATACAATTCTGACATATGAAAACTCTTAATTATTTTAGAGTTTAAATGCCATTTATGCACACTAACAAAATCTATCCATAATCCTTTGACCTAAAATTCCAGAGCAACCAAGCTTGTAAATATCCAAGGGCTCAGGGACCAGATTCATACTTCTCCAGACAGCTCCTAAATTCTAACATTGTAACTTCAAATGCCTTACTTAGACACCTCTCCATAAGCAGGTTTCAGCGTGGCAGCTGTGTTAGTCCGTATCAGCAAAAACAACAAGGAGTACTTGTGGCACCTTAGAGACTAACAAATTTATCTGGGCATAAGCTTTCATGATCTAAAACCCATGCATCGGATGAAGTGGATTTTAGCCCACGAAAGCTTATGCCCAAATAACATTTGTTAGTCTCTAAGGTGCCACAAGTACTCCTCGTTGTTTCTCCATAAGCAGTTCACTATGCTATTGTAGGTCAAAATGCATTATTCACACTGCTGCAGAATTAACATTAGCAGAACATCCAGGAATTGATTTCACTGACCTTTTCTTCCAAGTGAGGAATTCTTTTGTACATGCACACCACAGGCTTCTAAACTGTGGAAGACTGAAGATATTTTGAACAATGGAAACACAGTTTCAGTCTTTGTCTATTACAATAAACTACCTATAAAAACTATTCAAACTGACTGTCCTCCATTCAACATAGCTATTGGTGAGCACTTGCACCCTTTAAAATCTTTCTGTCAACGCCCACAGCCACCTATCTGGCAAGACATTACCCTTCTCTTCCTCTGAGGCTTTCCTATTTCAAATGCAATTTTTGCTGGGTCTTGAGCTACCATCACCACCACGATGCTATGCTGCCATCTTCACCCACACAGTCCAAGTACCCTGCACTTTCATCATCTATTGCTGAAGGCTAATTAGGTTATACTTCAAACAAGAATGTCAGCTCAAGACCACTAGCACAAGCACCCAGGAGGGAGTAAACCTCAGAACATTAGAACACATGATCTTTTGATAAGTAAAACAAATTAAAATATTCCCATCTACACATGCGATTCTCAAGAGTAGGATGTGTGACAATCCCAGCTGTCAAAGGAAAAAATTAGACTTTTTCTTCCAGTCTGAGGCTAGGTCTACACTACAGCAGGGGTCCGACCTAAGATACGCAACTTCAGCTACGTGAATACCGTAGCTGAAGTTGCATATTTTAGGTCGACTTACCTGGCTGTGAGGACGGGGGAAAGTCGACTGCTGCTGCGCTGCCGTCGACTCCGCTGCCGCCTCTTGCCGCGGTGGATTTCCGGAGTCGACGGCAGAGCGATCAGGGATCGATTTTATCGCGTCTTCACTAGACGCGATAAGTCGATCCCAGAAAACCGATTGCCTGCCGCCGGACCCTCCGGTAAGTGTAGACAAGCCCTAAGTTTGAAGTAGCACAATAAATTTTTAATTGTCTTTCCAATAAGACCATAAAAGTCAAACTAATGCACAAACATACCATAAGTAACCACTACTTTCATTTTAATTACACATGATTAAATGTATCCTGACAGATTTATTCACTGTCTGACCAGTGGTTTCCCTTAGTCATAAGTCTGGCATATTCCATCAGAATATGGAAATCTGTACATCAATACTAATAGTATGTAAATACGGAGGGTTCAGTGCTAGAACTGCATTTACTAGCCTAGGTTACTAGTAAAAGTTTTCTTGCATGGGAAGCGAGCTCAAGAATAGCACAACTGAGTGACAGTCAACAGTAGCTTTTTCTTACTAGTACTAATGAGCCTAAATTAAAACTCTGGACCTAAACCTCACAGAAATCCAGATCTGATTTTGTGGCTCAGGTCCATCTACTTCTGGAGAGAGAGGTAACCATTAGGATACCACAGGGGTTGGAACCTCAAATATAATTATAGCTTTGTTCAATAAAATTAAGGCTGTGTCAGCACTTTTCTTACAAACCCCAGAAAGAATACATAACTCCTCTGTTTAAACTGAGAATTTGCCAGCCTGAAATCATCTTAAGAAAGGATACAGATTAAGATTCATATTTTTAAAGACTGCCTCTATATTTGAGTTACTGGCAGTCTCTCAGATTATCATCAACTGACATTTTTTAAATGTACGCTGTTAACTTTTTGCAACTGCATTCAGCTTGCTCAATTAAAATAACACTGTTCCTTTAAAAATAAACCATTTCCACGGAAGTGTTTGGTTTTAATTTCATACAATTTTTCAGTTGATCAGTCTGGCCTTTTTTTTTTTTTTTTTTTTTTTTTTTTTTTTTTTTTTTTTTTTTT
>NW_020673894.1:0-5322 GCF_002925995.2 Terrapene triunguis | reverse complement strand
GTGGGATACTGCAGTGCTGGCAGGAAAATAGTGCACCAGAGCCCCCTGAGATCCTTGTTGGGGGGCGGGGCGGGGGGAGCAGATGCTGTGTGCAACTCCCACTCCCCTACCCCTAGCTCCTTGCAGCCTGGGTGGGTGGTGGGGTAAATGTTGCATGCAAATCCCATTACCCTACCCCAGCTCCCTGCAGTGGGGGCGGCGGGGCGGTCAGATGCTGCAGGCAAGTCATATTCCCCTACCCAGAGTTCCTTGCAGGGTGGGTGGCAAGTTTGTGAACTTCCTGGCCCACCCACTTGACACCTCCTATCCTGTTTCAGTTAAGCCATGCTTAGACGCCATTTTGAGGTTAAGCTAACAAAAGAGCAGTATGCCGCCAACAAAATGGGCAAAATATAGAAACAACTACCAAAAGGCGTGGGTAAAAGAAAAGGAGTTGGAAGATTGGATAAAGCCTGTGGTTGGTGAGGACGACAGTAAAGCTGCATGCAAATTTTGTAAAAATCTAGATTCATGCAGGGACTGACAAACATAAAACAAATACACCACCATTTTCTTCTATGCACCTGACAGATACTGGATTTACAGAATCAAAGCCTTCAACCACGATGCACCAAGCAGATTTAAATCTGGCCTGCTACATTGCCTGCCACTCAGAAATTAGTTCCATGGATCATCTCGGGGAAGTTGTCGGATCAGCGTTCGAAAAAGAGGTAAGTTTGTATCGCACAAAATGCATGGCGTTAATAAAACAATGTTATTGCTCCCTGTATGTTCTCTGACCTCATCAGACATTAGTGAGTCTCAGTATCCACTGGTTATAGATGAGAGCACAGATATTGTTGCAGTAAAACAGCTTTGCATTGTAGTGCGCTATTTCAGTTCCTCCTTCAACAAAATTGTCTGCATTTTTGGGATTAGTCCGTTTGGAAAGTGAAACAGCAGACGCAATTGCTACAGCACTGATTCAGTTTCTTGACCATGTTGGTCTGGATTTCAGCAGGTGTATTGGGACTGGGACTGATGGCTGTAGCATCATGATTGGGAAGAAAAGTTCTGTCTACACACATCTCCAAAGGAATGAGAATCTCAGTTTGATCAAATGTATATGTCACTCTATCCAGCTGTGTACCAGTAAAACTGTAGAAATGCTGCCAGCCAATCTAGAGGGTTTTTTTTTAGTCTCGCATTCCTACAGCTGGTTTTATCACAGCTCCTTGACCTCAATTTGAGTAACCTAGCCAGCCACTTGGCACTGTGTGCTGTTAATTTTGGAGAACTGTTTACTGTTGCTTTAGGAGATGCAAAGCTTGACAATGCTCTTGAAGCTGCTAAACAAGTACAGTTGAGACTTCCAGAAAATATTAATCTGTGGGAATCTATGTCCGTGTTCAGTCCGTCAGTTATTCTCTTTCAGGGAAAACCTCAACTAATGACATCTCCATGCTGAAAATTTTCGAAGATGACTTGGGGGCCTTGGATGCACAGTATCAAGCCATCAACTTCCAGCAATGGAAGAGCACAGATGATGACAATGCAGAGCAGTTCTGGGTGGAAGTATACACTTTTCAAGACAGTAGCGGTGAACAGTGCTTTAAAGAGCTAGCCCTGTTTGCACTTGCCCTACTGAGTAATGCTGATGTGGAACAAGTGTTCTCATTGTTCACCCGAGAGAAGTCCAAGCACTGGAACAGGATGGATGACTCTGCACCGTATACTGCACCTCCGCTATAGGTTAAGAAGACTGGGGATTTGTTATCAGGATTTTGTCCCACACCAGGATATGGTAGTACATTCCCTCGTTGAACATTGAGGCAACAGAGACCGTGGAGGATGGAGAGAGCAAGGATGACCTTTCTTAATGTACGTACACACAAATTATTATTTTAATGTGTCACAATGTTGTATGCAGCAAAACTGAACGACTGAAAAAATGGTGGAGTTTGTATAAACACCCCCACTGCTCTCCCTCTGAAAGGAGCTGAGCTTGTTTCGAAAGGCAGTGCCACTTTCTCTCTCTCTTCTCCTCCCCCCCCCCCCCCCCCCTTGGCAACACTCTCCTACAGGCGAGCTCAAGGGGAGCAGATCTCGGTAGCCGATAAGAGCAAGGGATGGTGTGGAGCCTGGCAGCAGACTGCAGAAGGGCAGGTTAGGCTCGCTGTCACCCCAGGCACTGTGCTGTGTTGGGTGACTGGGCATTATCGTGAGGGGTGGGGGGAGTCCTAATAGTGCATGCGGCGGGCATAGGTCAAGGACTACACCTACCAGCGTGCCCTGCTCCACCCTTCCTCTCTGGCTGTGGGCTGGCTTCCATAGGGCATGCTGGGAGGTGTAGTTCTACTGGTGCCTTATGGACTGGGGGCCCCCAGCGTGCATAGGCTGCTAGGGACCTGCCCTTGCAGGGGATCCCACACTTCTTCCTGGGCTCTGCATGGAGTCCAGTGTCTCTTGGAGTCTCGCATTCTGGTGAGCTGGCTCAGTGCCTGCCCTCAGAGGCCTGAGAGGCTAATTGTCTCTCCAGGGCCCTTTCCCCATTAGCACCAAACTGCCATCAGGCTGTGGTAGGGCACAGGATGTTCTTTGGCACTGTCTGAAAATCACCTCTGGCCTCTGCAATGGCTTCTGGGGAGATCACCGTGCCTACAGCAACAGGAGCATTAAGCTTATTGCCCGCAGACCCAATGTGTGGGGAATAAAACCCATGTTCCTATAATTCAGGCCAATGGGAGGTGGTTGATAATAACACTATGTCGGTACTGTCTGGGAGGAGAGGGACATACTGGGGTGTTATAAGTCTGATATAACTGGTATTTCTAAACAGAAATGTTTGGTTTTTCTTCCAGCACACACTGGGAGTCCGAAGAGCCATGGATCACACATGAACAATCAAGAGTACATGGAGCACCTCAGCAACATTCCACATTTCTAGATGAATATACTAAATGCAGATGTTCTGCTTATAAATGGGACACTTTGAAGACAATCTCACTTAAACACTAATAGTTTTTAACGCTGAAAACATCTGAGTCTCCAGCCCTTACTCAGCAAAATAAGTTGACCAGTAACCAGTATGGCTGTTTGCATGAGTAGTCAAATTGTAGTGAGTAATGCTGACAGGAGCATATTATGGTGGTGTAGTACAAAGCCCAAAGGTATAAGATGTTCTTTTGGTACTGCATTGGAATAGGGCTATTCTATTTGTATTCCAGCAGTGCCTAGAGGCCTATAGTGAGACTGGGGCTCTGTTGTAACTGCTGTAGAAAGGTAATGGATTTAATGCTTTCAGGCAGGGCAGAATGTCTACGCAGGGGTTCTCGTGACCCCTGCGTAGGTGATTAATTTAATGAGGGCTCATGACCTCCATGTAAATTTCCTCCCCCCCATTTTTAATTTATCGGGGGGTCACACAGAGTCTTGCTGTGTGAAAGGGGTCACCAATGCAAAAAGTTTGAAAACCGTTGGTCTACAGAATAAGAGGATGTTGTGCCCTGCTATAATGAGTTATGATTTAATTTGAGGCAGCAATTTAAAGGTCTTTACTTCCATATGTTCTACTCAGTAGTATGTGTGGCAGGGGAAATGCTGCCCTCTAGTGAGCAAAACCACTTAAATAGGATGCTTAGAGAAAGTGGTGGCCTGGTTACTGTCTGTGCGTACAATATGTCAAACTTTTTGGAATGTCTTTCAGTGCTAAAAATGCTGCTTCTAGGGGACAGTATAAATTTCAGTGTGTAATAAAATATTTGCTTACTGACAGTTTTTGGTTTCATTCATTATTCCAGTAAACAACTTGCTATTTGCAGTGTCTGTAAGAGCAAATCTATCTGCCTCAGGCTGTTCCTTCCCCAAATTGTCACCTTTCAAAGCAGCCTTAAGAGTAGCCACTTGTCTCTGCCTTTTTTCCAAATGGGGTTAATCCTGGCTAGAGTATCTTTGTAATTGGTTTATCAAATGCTTTACCATTAGGAAGTAAATGATCACTATTCATAATTGCGTTTGACACTTAATCTGTGCGCTTGTAGAGCAATCATATGTTCAGATACCCAGTTGTACAAGTTTATTAATCTCATAATGAGGCATAACCTGAACACAGTACAGAATGAACAAGCTTGCACTAATTTGTCATAGAGATGCTTATTGTCCAAGGGGTTCTACCTATGCCCATGTGTATAAGGATAAGGCCTTTGTCTGCAGCCATATTAAGAGAGCAGCAGCCACTATCTAAGAAGCAGGAAGTCACATCCTCGCTTTCCATCTAAATTACATTAAAACAATGTAATAGGCTGTTCCGAAGGAGATTCTGTCCTAGTAGCCCCCACTATCACCAGATAAAGAAACCGATCTTAAGGTGGCTAAAGAAAACTTGGTTTGATAGCGTTCTGTCTGGCAAGAAATCACTTATCAATAGTTGTGGCTGTGAAATCCTCATTTCTTTATTGTTTTATCTTTATGGTCCTCACTTGCCTATTTTTCTGTATGATTGCTGGTTCTTTGACTTTTGTTACCTAATTAATTTTGCTAGGTGTAAATTATTTAAGGTGGTGTAGGAGTATGGTTAGAGAATTTTTATTACAGTATGTTAGGATTGATTAGTAAAATCATTAGTTAAGGTATAGCTAAGCAGGATTCCAGTTTCGCTATATAAACTGGGGTCCAAAAGGAAGTTCTTTGGGAACCAACTTCAGGGCACAGCCCCAAGAACAGAGCTGCCAAACCTCAACATTCTGCCACTGACATCATGCAGAAACTGGAGTCCCCCAGATGGACCTGATCCTGACTGGCTATTAAGAAAAGTTCATCTGTCTTATTGGGAGTGGTGAGCATTGTTTGTGTAGCATGTGTATTTTGTTTATTAACAATCACCAGCAAAACACGTTAAGTAGCATATTACTGTGTGAAGCTCTTTCACTGGTAAAAGATCCTGCAGAGTGTAGGGTTATGCCTGAGCTCACAGAAGGGTAAGGGTGGGTGCCTAAATTGACAGGGTTATGCCTTGAGCCCTAGGAACTGGATAAAGGCGGGTACCCCTAGAGGCTAAGAGTAACAGAGAACTTTTGGGTGGGTCCTGGAACTTTTGCATGCTTAACCAGTCTCGAGTGTACAAAATGCTTTTTGCACGTGTAATACAGCTGCACATGCAGTTACTCTAATTTGAAAATGTCTAGTATCGGGTAGCCGTGTTAGTCTGAATCTGTAAAAAGCAACAGAGGGTCCTGTGGCACCTTTAAGACTAACAGATGTATTAGGAGCATAAGCTTTCGTGGGTAAGAACCTCACTTCTGAATCTGAAGAAGTGAGGTTCTTACCCACGAAAGCTTATGCTCC
>NW_020673893.1:0-5538 GCF_002925995.2 Terrapene triunguis | reverse complement strand
TGTAGAGTGCATCGTCACAGGAAGTACCTCAATGGAGCTGGCCAAGATTTTTTCAATCAAACATTTTTTCATCAAAACTGAAACTGTTCATGGGAAAGGGTTGGTTTTAACTTGCTTCCCATTTTGGAAAAAAAAATGTCTTGGAATGGGATGCTCTCTTTTTTTTTTTAATAAAAGTTCCATTTTGGGGTCAAAACAATTTTTCATTGAGAAATTTGTTATTTCTAGTAAAGGGAATATAAAAAATAAAAATATCAATCAAAACATTTCAAATTTATCATAAAGAAACTTTTTGATTGATTTCATCCAATTTTTCTGGGGGGGGGGGAAAGAAGATTTTCAGTATGTAAAATCTTCCAGATTTTGACTTTTGCTCTCAATTAAGATGGGAAACTTCTCTTAAATTTCAAAAATTCTCACAGGATAACTATTTCTTCCCCATTACTCCTGACCCCACTCTAGCTTTTAGTAGCTTTAAACAGACATTCAGCACCTTCCAGAAAAAGTCCATAACCTTATTCCCTTTCTTGTTCCCTACATGACCAATAGAAGTAGGAGTTACTCTGGTATCCTAGATTCAGAATACAGGGATATGATAGTGAGCTATTGGCCTCTAACTACAATGCAACATATCTGAAACTGGGTGTCACTACTAGTAACCTAGCATGAGAAAGCATCTAATTTTGCTTGGTAAAGAGACCAATGAGTTTGTGTTGATGATCCCAGAACCACTATCTCCTCTACTCCTTGAGAAGTGGGGTGAAGATCTCCATGACCCCTGTAGTATATATAGTCATGTGATTATTATTACCTTGTTTTACTTATCCAAATCTTTAAATGTTGGAGTCTATCCACAGGGACAACTGCCATTTTGTGATGGAGAGTTGGTGCAGTATAATACAAAGGAGACACTCTTTACTTTTGTTCTTTCTTAATTTGCTGTTTCCCTATTCTAAAATAAGTCATTCAGACTGAAAGTAGACGGTTGCTCTCACACACACTCTGACACACCTTTCTCTATCTCTGCAGGATAGGAGTGGAAGACTCCCACTAACAATGATCTCCCATCAACCCCAATCTCCCCGCATAAGGGAAAAACAGGTCTAACCCTGGGGCTCCCCAGTTCAATCCTCCAGAGGAAAGAAGAAACTAAATAGCAAAGCATGTGCTATATGTATGGGATCAAGAATGAAGAAAGTTTTAATGGGATACATGACCCCCCCAAATACAAATATCTGAGATTGAAAGTCAGGCTATTCATCCGTCCTTACTGGCTATGACACATACATCACACATATTGATTGTTATGTATTTTTCCCAAAGAATAACTATCTTTGTTCCTCTAGAAACATTAACTATAGTAAAATTTAAAAGTATATAATAATAAAAACAGTAATATCATAAAGTGAAAAACCTCCAATGATATTATTTGGGAATCTCAAATCTATACAAAGAGAAAATCTGCATCAAACAAAGTCATATTTTATCGACTTTATAACTTTGATTAGTCTAATAAAGAAAAAGGTAAAAACATTGTCATTTAAATCAAATATAGATGACAAAAACACATTGTGGAAGATCTTTTTCATATTTGCATTATATTAAGCAAGAAGATATTGAAATTAAATTATTATTTATTTGTATTACTGGACATAGAACCTAGGACCCCACTGTTCTAGGTATTGTACAAACACAGAACACAAAGATGGTCGCTGCCCAGACCTTACAGTCTAGGATATCCTTTCCTTGTAGCATTTCCTGTACATATGGTCTGCATTAAAAAATCTAGGTGGGCTGATGGAAAGATTTGCTTAGGACAGTAATGGTTTCTAGGGACTAGTACGCTTACATGAGAAGTGTGGCACACCATACAAAATCATACCTGTGTTGTCATACTGAGCAAGAATACTCCCATATGTCACCAATATACTGGAATCTGCCATAACCTATTGGCTTGTTTTCCTGTCATGTATTTATCCTTAATGTGGAGATATTAATATATTTTAAAGGAAAAAACAAACAAGAATGGAATTCAGAATTATATTCTTCAGTAGCTCTTGAGTAACATGTCTGGCAGATGCAGGCTTGCCTGACTTGTGTGATTTGACTGTTGAGTTCATCTTGGGACACACACCATTAGCAAATGTGCTTTTGGCCCTCGTTGCTTTTAGACCCCCCCCCCCGCCCAGTTGTTTGGTTTTACTGTGCTCTGCCACCTGTCTTCTCTGCTCCCCGGTGCTAGCAGCCTGTACTCTGCTCCACAGCGCTCACATGCAGGCAATGTGTTACTGTGCTTCCCCAGTGTGCTCACTGAAGCAAACCAAATGCAGGCTGTTCACTAGACCAACAAAGTGTGTGGGTGACTGAATCTGGCAGCAGTAACTTTATTTAAAACTTTTACCAAACTTGGGTAAACCACCCCAAACTAGTCCAAAACAAACCAGAGTGCCAACCTCCTCCACTCCAGAGGGAGGAGAGATAAGTGGAGGGAAGCAACACACTGCAGGAGACATAGAGGCAAAAGCCCTCACCATTCAATGCTGTACTCAGGTCTAAAGCCCAAGCAGCCCACTGCACTATGGTAACCTCAGTTGAACACTTGCTACCCCACTAACTGTGCTGGAACCTGGCAGAGTTACGACGTTTGTAATTTAACCACCCAAATCAGACCTCCAGGATACCAGATGGAAGGTGAAAAATCCCACAGAGCAATTTGTCAATATTGCCATGTGGAAAAAAAAATCCTTTCAGCACCCAAAACTGGTGATCTGCCTAGCCCCTAGCACCAACAGCGATCCAGAAAGTAGATTAAGGGTGAGGCTGAAACAGGGAACCCACATTGATTACCCCACTCCAGACATCAGACTGTATCACTATGACTCATGCTCACCACCACATAATTACTCCTCTCTGCAAGCTCTGTCCTAGCTGCCTTCAGAGCAGCTGGGTAGATGAACTGCAGAGGTCAAAGCTTTCACTCCTTCTGCCCCACTGATGCATGACCTTTCAGTGAGGGGCTGTGGGAATGTGTGACTGCAAGGGCAAATGTTTGAATGCCACACAAACAGGATGAAACTGGGCAAGCCTGCCATTAAAACAGTTGCTCTCAGCATTTTAGGTATTTATTCCAGTAGCCTGAAGATAGAAATGTTCATAGACAATAGGTGGAAGATACCATAGTATTCTAGAAAGCACTGTAGTTACGTGATAACTTGAGTGTGCTGTTTATTATCATTTTTATTTATTACTTTTTTAGACTGCTGATCATGATAGCAGCTAGATGTTTATTTACAATGTTCAGAAACATAATTTTCCATAAAATTACCTATGATGGTTAGCTTTAAAGACCCAATGCTGCTGCCAACAGAAATTCTATCCATCAAATTTTCAGAAGTGAAACAAGAAAAAAACTGAAATACAAAGACAGGTAAGGGGATGACACTATACTGAGCTAAATGAACTCTAAAGCAGAAACTTGGCTTGTGATTACAATAAGGTTTATTGTTAGAGATAGACCAAGAAGCTAATGTTTGGGAATGAGAGCAAATGGTTATGAGTAGGGTCAGGAAGTTAGCTTCAAGGCTGAATTATGTCTAGGTTTCTGACAACATCCAAATCTTACAATAATTTATGCAACCATCTCTGAACCCAAGCCCCAGATGGTTTTGGATGCAAGCTGGGAATGAAACCACAATGTTAAATTGTGATTCAGAATTTGAATCTAAATTCGATTCCTCTGAATTCAAAGGGATTTGGATTCAAGGTTATAGTTAACAGCAAAATCATCCAAGTTAATACTTGGATTAAGAACCAAGTTAGTGCAATATCTAAAGGCCAACTTTACCCATGCTCAGTAGCAGTCATTGAGGAGACTCTCACTAAAATAAAATAAAAAGGTAATACCCAACTTGAGTTAGGGTGGCAGAATCCCTTGGGTTCAGTTCTGGAGTCTACATAAGCAAAACTTGATTTGTTGGGGGGGGGCTTCAGGACTAGGCCCTATTTGCTTTTGAATCATAAGAAGCTAAAGGAGGAGCAGAAGAAGAGTTGACAGATGGCTGAAATGGCCAATTTTGATATGGGCATAAGCCAACAGTAGTGAGAGCAGAAATGAGTAAAATATACAACATTCCTGCAGTCTGATTGACTATAATAATTGCAATTCAGTATAATTTCCCACTAACTATGAATGTTCAAATAAATTCCTGTTGATTATTTTTTATAAAAGATTCTTAGTTACTTAGATATCAATTGCTTTTTTCCTCCAAAAGAGAATGTTCAGTTTCTCAACAGATCCATGCTTTTATTTCTTTATTGATGGGATAGGAGGACCTAGACTTATCTGTTTTCAGTTAGCATGCTTATTTTACCGATATATTTATATCTGCAGACTGATTTTCTTTTTATGTGCTTTTGGGTGACTGGGATGCATAAGGGCTAAAGTGGTATGTGTATATATTATTATTACTGAATATTTCTGCTATTTTTTAAATCATTATTAAATGTATGTTGCACTGATAGCATGGCTTTTTATTATAACCGGATACCTATTGTTTTCTCATTACACCATGAGAAGATCATTAATGGAATTCCTGGAGTCTGTGAACTTTACTCACTCTACACAAGGTCTCTCTTATTAGATAAGAGCTGATCCTATGGAGTATTGTTAAATAATCTGAGATTCCTTGGAGCAAACTATACAGCCTGCTGTGAAAGGTCTTGGGCACAGGTAATGGATTTTTAATATGATCTGGGTAGGAACTAAAGTGGTCTAAACTACTGAATAGGTGAGTGGTTCTCTTTAAGTGGGGACATGAAAGTGCTAAATTAATGTGATACTATTTAAAGATAATAGGGTTTACCAAAATCTCTAATTTTATCCTGGCATTTTATTTCCTTCCATCTATGTGTGGCTGAATAGAATTTTTCAGAAAGTTATGTATAGCTCTTTTTGCTATTTTTCAAGAAAAATAGTATCTTATGTTGCAATTCTATTTTAAACAAACAGAAGCAAAATAACTTATTCCCATGAATTGTGTGAGGGTGCATTACTGGCTTATAAGGCTGAATTTCATAAGGATGATTCTGATACTATCAAGAAATTGGTTAGTATCATTGTTATGACACATCCCTATCTACGCAACAAGCAAGTACAGTTCAAAACATGCAAATAAGCATGCACTTTCTATAAAGACCATAAAGTTCATGGGAAGGAGTGGAAAGAGAAATAATCTTATAATCAGTAGCAATACTCTGCACTTGTAGAGCAACTTCCATATGAGAATCTCAAAGCACTTTGCAAATATTAATGATTTAAGCCTCACAATACCCCTCTAAGATAGAGAAGTGTTGGTATCCCAATTTGTGAATGGGGAAACTGAAACACAATGAGGTTGTGGTTGCCCATGATCAAATGAGAACTTCTTGGCATAGTCACATCTCCTGGCTCCTAGGATTGCATTTTATCTGTCCTTCCTCTCACTTAATTCAAAATGGTGCTTCCATCCCTACCTCAAATATACCATGGCCTATATTATG
>NW_020673892.1:0-9038 GCF_002925995.2 Terrapene triunguis | reverse complement strand
CCCCCCCAAGCACCAGCTTGTTTTGCTGGTGCCTAGAGCCGGCCCTGGCTGTAAAGCGACAGTGTAATCAGAGCCTGCAGCGCTGCACGCTCGCTCGCAGTGCTGCAAGCTATTCCCCTCGGAGAGGTGGAGTACATACAGCACTGCGAGAGAGCTCTTGCAGCGCTGGCGGCGCGACTACACTCATGCTTCACAGCGCTGCCGCGACAGCGCTGCCGCGGAAGTGCTGGGAAGTCCCGAGTGTAGCCAATGCCAAAGTCACTTGGATGCCTAGGAACCTAATCCACTGTAATTTAGGCTTCTAAATGTCTAAGTGACTTTTGGAAATGGGTCTTATACTCCTAAGTCACATAAGATACATCTGCACAGCATTCTGGAGTGAGCGGGAGCGAGCCTCCCAGACTATGTCAAGAGACTTGGGCTAGCAGGGCTTGCACTAATGCTCTAAAAATAGCTGTAAAGAACCCTTTGAAGTTGTGACTCAGGCTGGAGCTCGGGCACTGAAGCCTAGGAAGGGGGCAGGGCTTGCAAATTCAAAGCACTGTCTATACAACTAGTTTTAGAGGGCTAGTCCAAGTCCCACTTCCTGAGGAAGAGCTGTGTATGGCTCAAAAGCTTGTCTCTCAACAACAGAAGCTGGTCCAATGAAAGATATTACCTCCCCCACCTTGTCTCTCTAATGAACAGGCCAGTTAATGGTCAGGTATCAGCAAGGACAGAAGAACAAAGTGTCTGCATATGACCAGTGCAGAACTAACAGACCAACACAAAACAAAGAACCTTTAATAACCTTTGACGAAACTAGCTGCAAATTTATGCAGATTTATGCTTCCATAGTCTGGGGCTTCAGAAGCTCCCAGGCTGGAGCCTGCAACGTACATCCTCCCTCCTTGACGGTCCACCCAGACTGCTCTCTTGTATCTTGGTGCTCCAGGGGAAGCATGCCCAGCAAGGACGAGGGGGTGTGGCTTCCTCTGCCCAGAGTGTGGAATTAACCCCTTCCTGCCCAGTGTGGGGCAAGCACACCCCATCACAGGGTGATACAGGGAAACTGTAGCTGCAGCTGCATAGCTCACCCAGCTTGTAAGCCAGCTGAGCATGGAACTCAAATTCCATCTTCCCTAGCTTAGCATTTCTCTTGGAGGCAAAGCAAGGGGTTGGCAACATAACCTAAAACCTGTGCCATCCCCTGGAGGAAATAGAGGGGGTTGAAAGATTTCTCCCCACTCTGCCACAGCAATTCAGCAGAGAAATGGAGGAGGGGAGCACAGATGGACTGGATTTAGGGATGGGGTATCCCTGAGAGGAGAAGAAGACAAGCACAGACACAGAGATTGTCTTAAGTGTGCGTGGGGGGGGGATGGGCGGGGGTGTTATGCAGGCTAGCATCCTGAGAGGGAAGGAATAGAGTAGGCAGAGGCTCAGGTTGGTACCTGAGAGAAGGGAAACCGAGATGTCCTGGGATGTCATGAATATACTTGTGCCACTATAAAGATGTGCAAAACATTCTTTTCTGTGTTCTGCATCACTACATTTAAGGATTCTCCTTGCTTTTCTACTGCAATACAGAGGTGTTCTGAGGCAGTTCCAGGGGGCACACACAGGTGCGCTTTCTCTCTCATGCAGACCTTACATTTGTTCTTTCTTACTTTAATCTAAAACAAAACATTCAGAGTGTAAATTCAGATTTGTATATAGAAGGTACAAACAGGAAGATATTGTACTGTTGGAGGCTGGTGAAGGAGGCCAGGGGAATAAGAGCTAAGAGGGTAGACAGCATCTTTGACATTGCAGCAGGTCTGCCTCCCTCTCCTGTTACGATATCTGCTTGTCGAACCCCTGGAGCCTCCTCAGCCACATAAGATCTGGACGAGGTCTTACTGACCCCATCATTCAATTTTCCCAGTGGGTGAATCCTGCTTCATTGAAAATCAATGGGAGTTTTTCCATTGACTTGAATGAGTCCAAAATTCTTAAATCTGCCGATGGAAGTTCCACAGCTCAAAGCATTAAAGAAGATGCTGTGTCTTATCCCTGGAACACGATAAAAATGGACAAAGAAAATCAAGGGTGGCAAGTTGACACAGCCTGTATCATAAGCAGGGGAGCAGTAGGAGATGAAAGACAGGATGGAGGCAGGGACAAAAAATGTGGAGAGCCTTTAAGGTGATGATGAGGCATTTGAAAGGGATGCATGAGACAGAAGGCCATACAGGGATGCAAGAAGGGGTGGGAGATTCAAAATGGCAGGCAAAGCGTTCACAAGAAGCATGCTGGGTAGGCTTGAGAGTTGTACTGCAAGAACTGGGAAAGCCAGCTAGCATTTAAAGTGTTCCGTTTATGCAACATTTCTGGACAAAATATTTACATATTTTCTTGAAAGTTTGCCAGTTTTCTTGCAAGAATGAAAAGGCTGTTGCACTGGGTGTGGTATCTAGAGAAGATGATAGGGGACTGGGCAGTAGGAAAGTTCTGTTGCTCATGTAACAAGAAATTGCCCCATATTTATCATTGGAATCACCCACTATAAGTGGGAGATGTAAATCTCTGTGCATCCTTTCTCCTCCTCTAGTTTTATTTCAAGAGGAGGCAATGCTGGTTTCTAACATAACAATATTTCTAACATACCAGCTCTGTTCAATAGGTGTTTCCAACATTGGGTACCAGAGGGTAGACAACCCTCTGGCTGCTGCTACTGTTTTAAAAACCATGTCATCTACCCATCATGGAAGCAAGTTTAATAAAAAGATGCTCCAAACTGTGCCAGCAGCCAACAAGTTGTCTACACTAGGGCTCCAAAAGTTGTTAACACTGGCACAAAAACATTCCTAGTGTAGAAAAAGATTAGGATTCACTCTTTTTGTCACATTGTGACAGAGACATTCTTTCCCCATCCTCTGATGCCCCAGGAACTGCTCAAGTCCACTTTCTTTTAGCGTTCAGTCTGTATTGTATTCTAAATCCTTCCACCAACACCAGTTCAGAACATTACAATTTTTAATCTCCACATCTTTCAGTCCCTCTTTACCAGGGCCCTAGAAGGGAAAATGAGATCTCCATGTCTTGGGACCTCTTGCAGTCTAGACCCAGCTAGCCATGTTCTCCCACTTGTAACATTTCCTTCCTGGCTTTTATCAAGTTAGCTAGCTGAGGGCTAATTAGTTCCTTATCTCCCCAGCCTTTCCTTCTGATTAGCTATTTTCTCAGTCAGACGTCACCACAGAAACTAATTGAGGCTACTGTGATCAGAGTGCTGATGCATCTCTCAGACCTCAGCACTCTGTCGCACAGGTATGACAGATCTCCTTTCCCCTCACCCTCAAATGTAACAAATTTTCTCTAGACACCATTTTGGAACAGATAGCAAAGACTTCATTTTAAGACAACTGTGCTATCAAGAGACAGTTCACTATAATAGGGTTATTTGTCCACAATACATATGGTAGGGTGTTTTACTGCAATATATTAAAAGGAAATCGATACAGTCAACATTTTCCAAAAGCCTAGAGAATTCACTAAAGAATTCCAACTATACACTGCATTATATATGAAATTCTGGGTTTAAAAACGGTAATATTTCATAGATTTAGGTATGTAAGAATAGTAAATGGATACTTACTGTGCACTAAGTAAGAATACCATTGTACATATGGATCAAAATAAGCATATCCCCATGACCTAATTTTAGCGCACAGGTTCAAAATAAAAATCTGACAAAAATTTGTTTCAGATAGCATTTATCCTCTCCAGATGGACACTAGTTTCAGAAGTTGTACTACAGTGCTTTCTGTTTCTGTCATGATCAAAGGAAACCGTGTGCAGCGAGAAGTGGAAAAATGTTTTCCAAACAATTTAATTTTAAATCCAACACCAGCAGCTATGTTATTAAATGTAGCTTTAACTAACAATAAGCCCCATCCTGGAAGGCCTGAGAGTTCAGAACTCCCCAACAGACTGAATGGCAGTTCCTTGCATAGAAGGACTTTCAGGATTGGGCTGTAAGTTCTGACATGTTGCATTCACACAACATTTTATTCACACCAAATTTATTCTGGCAGAAAGAAGATTAACAGATAAGGCTAAGTCACCTGAATTTTCACACACTTGTTCATCACATATGTATAGCAAATTACAACAAAATTGTAAAAATCGAGAAAAAATTCAACATAATTGCCACAGCAAAGTTATATCCACATTCAGAACAGTCGTTTAAAGTTTAACTTGATTGCAAGTTAGGTATAATAATAGATTAAATGGAGTGAGTGTCACACACTTTGTTAGATGTGTTTAAAACCTAAATAGAACTAGGGACTCAATTTAGCAAAAGTCTCTCTCTGGCTTCCATGCAGTAATAACTCCGAAGTATTTAGTTCCATGTCCTTGAGCAATGAAGATCCCAGATGGATTCTTTCATTAAAAAGGGCCCATAAGATAGTTTTGTCTAGCTTATTTATAAACCCAAATACTTTAAATTTTTCATTAAATCCAAATATTTTTCTTTAACCCTCAGCTACATCCATAAGAGAAAGAATGAAAATAAGTACTGATAGGCAAAACTAAGATAGCTTTGCAAAATGTCACGTTAGCCAAGGCAAAAATGAAAGCCAGGAGTTGGCCCCATTTTATCTCAAGTGCTGAAGTTCAGGGGAGATTAATTTAATTTTCCATACAAAGCCAGTTTCATGCCATTAAGATTAAATCAAATAAATATACTCCCTGCTAAACTGTAATTGTAAGTTACAAGGTGTTTCATTTTGACATGTTATATGAGAAAATATACGCAGAAGTTTGGAAAAAGAACAGGAGTACTTGTGGCACCTTAGAGATTAACAAATTTATTAGAGCATAAGCTTTCGTGGGCTACAGCCCACTTCTTCGGATGTAGCCCACGAAAGCTTATGCTCTAATAAATTTGTTAGTCTCTAAGGGGCCACAAGTACTCCTGTTCTTTTTGCGGATACAGACTAACACGGCTGCTACGCAGAAGTTTGGGACAGATGATATTCCCATGCTGTCTAGATTCACCCAACTGATTTAATACTCCACCACTCATTTTGTACATTGGGACTCATGGATTTCAAACTAAAGGTTTCTCCTTCTCCATGTCAGAAATTGGCAACATTGACTCATTGCTCTGGAGCGGAAGGAAGACACACCTGGTTTATTGTTTGGATAAAGGTGTTGGGCTCTATATAATGAGCAACATGAGGTGGTTATGGAATAACCTTACTGGCCAGCTTTTGTTTATATAAGGGTTGTTCAATTCGCTACTTATTTATTTATAAAATGCACCTATCCCACATACAAGATGCATGTACAAACTGTTGTACAAAATCCCTTGTTATGTATGGGGCCACTGAAGTTCAGGGGATGCTACGAAAGGTTCTATTATCAGCCTCTCAAGCAAGAATTACAAGTCTGTTAGGCCTTAGCTATACAGAGAATTCACCATGACTACAGCAATCAGTAGCCAGGCACTCTAAGGGTGAAATCCAAGCCTCATTGAAGTTAATGGCAACACTCCCAGGATTTCACTCCTAGTGCAGAATTTATCTATCCATTGTACTTATATGTCCCTCATTACTCATAGCTCAGGACAATCTTTAATGCATTTATCCTTGCAATATCCCTGTAAAGTATGGAAGTATGATAATCTCCATTTCACAGATGGGGAACTGAAGAATAGACAGTCTAAGGGCTTGTCTCTACACGAATAACTAGACAGCAGCAAGCTGGGGTGTGAATCTGCTCCACACTAACTGCCATGGACTAACTACTCATGTGCACCTTGCTGACGTGCATTAAACAGTTCGTTAATGAGTTTTGCTCTACTCCTTTTTCAAAGAGGACTGGATAAAGAGCATTGACAAACTATTATTGTGAATCAGCAAGGTGTACATATACAGTTAGCCCAGGTAGACCGGCGCAGGGTAGATTCACACCCTAGCTTATTGGGAACTAAATGTTCATGTAGACAATGGGTTTCAATGGGAGTCAAGCTCCTAAATACCTTTGAGGAGCTGGCTCAAAAGGCAGTCTTGTGGAAAAGCAGAGAATTGAATAAGGTCGTCCAAGTCAGCATCGTGAGCATTGGGCCATCCTTCTTCCTTCAGGTAGATAAGGCCTTAGCATGAAGACAGAACTGCCCTCAAAGCATACAGGTCCGTGTTTCTGTACATCAGCAAGGCAGCGTTTGGAAACTTGCACTGCCAGTTCTGTGCTTCACCTGATTTAAAGAATAGGACCCAAAGCTATAAACCTATCATCTTTCATAAGCACTATACTTCATTTAAAGTGAATTATAAATTTGTTTTAAATTTGTTTAAACAATAATCAAGCTATGCTAATATATTCATGTGTTTTTGTGCCATAATGCAGCAAGTCCTGGTGACCTGACTGTGGTTTACATCAAATAAATGTTGACAGTGAATAATAAAACTCAAGTCATCCCAAGTTAAATATTTATACTTTGATCTGAAACGGAACAGCTTTCCTGTGACATTTTAGTGTTTTATATTTCCTTCTGTGTGTTTAAAGGCAGAAGTCTAAATACCAGTCATTTAGTGATGATAGCTTTCTATATATTACAGCTACTAATGTTTTTAGCTCTTTTCACAGCAGATTTTAATTTGAAATGTGATTTGTTTTTCCCCACATTCTGTTTTTTAAATTGGATTTATGAAATTGCAGGAGATGTAATGGATTAGCTGATGGTTGAAAACAATTTTAAATCAGAATTGGAACGAGCTCCTACAATGCCTTCTAGCCTTCTAAAAATCCAATTCCATATTGTGTTGCTAAATAAAGTGGCCAGGTGTTTTTTTTAGCTTTCATTCAGATGCAGCAATTAGAGATAAATTAGCTGTATATCTGTGATCATTAATTTCATCTAAGGAGCTGCCTTATGATGAGTTAAAGTTCTGCTTTTAGTAAATTCTGAGCAAGAAATATATTTCTAGTCCCTAGTGTTATTAAAGTAGCCTATACACAGTTGGAATATAAATCCATAATTCAGCTGCCTACATTCTCTCTTCACCTATCCCAACCCTCAGAGAAGAAAACATGTAATAATAAAACTAAAAGCCCTTCAAGCTTTGCATTAAATCGATGAGTGTATGCACACACAGTTTTCCAATTGTTTGTGTGTTTCATTATGTGCCTATGTTTATTTGGAATCTTAGCCAGATTCAATGGACTATTCGATGACACATGCTAAGACAGGGTACAGTAATTTATACCACTGGGTAAGAAGCAATAGCCACATTTGTCTTACTCTCCAAACTTTAATATAAAAAAATAGTATTCCTGGTGGTTAAAGTTAAAATTAATAGTTCCAGTAATTAACCAAAATTATTTAGAGATAATAATGCTCTCTCCCCTCCCAACTGCACTGGAAGCTGCGTATGTGCAAATATATTCAAAACCCTCCTCTCTGCAGCTGTAGGAATTTAGGCCTACATCATATCTGAGATCCATCCAGAACTCTCTACCCACGCAGAAGAATGGGGGAAGTCAGCCCCCACTACAGGATATTGTTTCACTTTCCCAGGAGCCTGCCGATGGTTCCTTGCAATTGGGACCTGCACAGGGAGAGGAGGTAAACTAGGGGGAGTGAAAACTACAGAGTTTAGGCAGGAAAGACAACACAGCCCCAGTCTCTCATCTTTGTTATGGCCCTTCCACTGCTGTTCAACACTGTACCTCTTTCTGCAATACTTCTACATTCTTTTGGATGTGCATATCAGGCCATTTTAGTAGGAGTGGTTGAACCAGCTGAAGCTGGAAGTTTCACAAAGTTCAGACTATTCTCAAATTAAATTGGAATTCATTAATCTTTTTCCCTAGAAATTTATTTTAACTCTAGCTAAAACAGTCTTCTCTGCTCAGTATTTGGGAACGACCCACACCCTTAAAGCTAGACTGGCACGAATAGATGCCCTCAGGGCACCAAATTGCCCCAAATTTCCTGGTGCCCTACTCAGCTCCGTGCTGCTCCACAGACAGTCCAAGGTTCCCTGGCCGGCTGAGCCAGCCAGGAAAGCTGTCCCCGCCCCTGCTCTGCCTCTTCCCCAAAGCTCCCGCCTCTGCTCCACCCCCGCCCCGCCTCTTCCCACCCCTGCTCTGCTCCAGCCCTGCCCCCACTCCACCCCTTCACCTGAGCTACATCCCGGGGGACTGCAGCAGGGGTCAGGCTCGGCCTGCACTCACTGCGCGGCGGGAAGTGGAGTGACCCAGCCCCAGCCTGCTCCGCTCTGCCAGCTTCCAGCCGCGCTGCCGGTGAGTGCTGGGGTGCGGTTCCCCCTCGCCCCCAAAGTCTCAAGGCTGGGAGCCAGAGAAGTGGAGCAGAGCGTGTTGAGGCCAGGTCACTCCACTTCCCGCCGCCCCGTGAGTGCTGGGTCAGGCCCGACCTGCAATCACCAGGCGGCGGGAAGTGGAGCGACCTGGCCCCAGCCCGCTCCGCTCCACCGGCTTGTGCTGGGTGGCAGTTCCTCCTCCCCCCAAGCTTGCTCCTGCCCCCCCACAGAGGCCTGGGCCCAGCCCCTCCCCTCAGAGGCCAGGGGCTACGTAGGGCACCAAAATGTCTAGGGGCGGCCCTGGATGCCCTATATGTATCTCAGAATCAAAGAAATGTAGGGCTGGAAGGAACCTCCAGAGCCCATCTAATCCATCCTTGAGCTGAGGCAGGAACAAGTGTGTATCCAACACCATTCCTGAGAGGTGTGTCTATCCTGTTCTTATAAGCTTCCAGTGACAGGGATTCCACAACCTCCCTTGGAAACCTATCCCAGTACTTAACTATCCTTATACATCTACCCTTCTAGCTAGAAAGTTTTCCCTAAAATTGAACCTAAATCTCCCTTGCTGCCAGGGCTGGCTCTAGGCACCAGCCGACCAAGCATGTGCTTGGGGCGGCACCTCAGAAGGGGCGGCCAATGTTGGGGTGGCGGGGGGTGCTCAAGGAGTTTGTTTTTTGTTTTTTGTTTCAGCCGGGCAGCGCGGGGGTGTTTCGGCGGCGCGGCGCTGGGGGGGGGGGGGGG